>NW_025953628.1:68896-191880 GCF_022495145.1 Xylaria bambusicola | reverse complement strand
AACTATAAAAAAAAAAGGTATAATAATATATAAAAATATATAACTTTTATTTATATTTATATTAAATATATTTAATTAATATTATTATATAAATTTTTAATATTAATTATTTAATAATAAAATAATAAGTTTATTTATATTTATTATTAATATAAATAAACTTTTCTTCTTTCTTTTTAAAAGTATTTTACTTTATTAAAGTATTAAAATAATAATAGTAAAAAATAATATAAATATTAAATTACTTTAAATTAACCTTATAATAAGGTAATAATTATATAATAATTAAATAAAACGTATAATATTATTATTACTATTATTATTATAGTTATTATT
The DNA here is from genome assembly GCF_022495145.1 of Xylaria bambusicola. NCBI lineage: Eukaryota > Fungi > Ascomycota > Sordariomycetes > Xylariales > Xylariaceae > Xylaria > Xylaria bambusicola. Next base: position 191,544 of record NW_025953628.1, on the reverse strand, counting down.
ATTATTATTATTATTTTATTTAAAATTAATAAAAGGTTTAAACTTTAAATATAATATTAAACTTATAATAAAATAGCTATTATATATTTATTATTAATAATTAATTTAAAAATAAAAATAAAGGAATATATTTATTTATAAAAATAAAAGCTAAAAAAATTAAAAAATAAATAATTAATATTAAAAGCTTTTTAATAAAAGTATAAAACTTATAATAATAATAAAATTAAAGCTAAAAAAAAAAAGGGAAAAAGAAAAAGAAAAATTAATATTAAAAAGGTTAATAATATATTAAAAGGTATATAATAAATAAATAGCTTTAAAGTTATTAAATATTTAAATATATAAATAGGAATATTCCTTTAATTATTACCTATTTTTTATATATTTATAATCCTACTATTAAGCTATATTAAATAGTATTTCTTATAGGTTACCTTTCCCTAATGCCTTAAAGGTAAGGCATTTATAAAAGGAGGTACTCTATTAAGGAATATTATAGCATTAGGGTAAAAGTTACCCTAAAGGGTAGGAACAGTATAGAAATTAACTATATAAAGGTGTTTAAGCTCCCTCTTTATATTTAAGGAGCTAGGAATTAATAATATTAAACCTTTACCTATACCTTCAACCTACCTACTTCCTATATACTACCTACTAATGATCTAGCCTCACTCCGGGACAAACCTCCATGATAGGGCCCCAGGTCTGGTGGCAGTGATGGAAGTAATGCTGTTATTCAATTCGCATGTCCCGGGCATCATGAGCATATTATCTCGGTAGGCGAGACAGACAACGTCCGACAGACGTCTTTTCAGAATGAAATCGTAATCAATTTCCACGTTGGTTTTCGGAGTGCTGTCGAGAGATTCAATAGGATCATTAGGTAAGTATTGAGGAACCCAATACTTCCAATCTCCGTGTTGCATGATCTCAAGCCATATCATCTTTGGTTTGACAGAGGACACCGGGAAGAGGATGGCCCGTATGGAATTCTTGGTAGGCCTGTTTGCAAGATCAGAGCTGAAGCTAGCACATAGAAGTTTGTGGACCGGATAATCAGCCCGCTGGCATGGCTCAGAACAATACAAGGCACTCTTGCACCGAGAGCAAGGCTTCGCGTCTGGCTTGTTACAGATGAGGCAGGCTCCTGGTAGCTCGGAGCTCTCCATGATGTGCGTGTCAGATGAGTAGAAAGTGATTGAACGGGTTGAGGGAAAGGTTTGGTGGCATTGAAAACCTCCGGGGTTGGGAGAGTTGGAAGGATAGAAGAGAGTGGCAGAAAATCTGTGAAGTCAGCTTTATTTATATCTTCCTAGAAAACCACTAGATTGAATCAAGTCGTTAGAAGGAAGGTACGCGTGTGGTTACCTGGGAACCCGAGTAGTACATACGTGTGTACATGGATGCGTACTGAGGTACACAAGTACTTGACCAAAACACAGCAACACGATCCCAATTGTAGCCGGTACCGGGATATCTGTGTAGTTATTTTCAGAGAGTTAGGAAGTTAGTATCTCCTTTATGGTCATGTTGACCTAAAAGTAGGTAGGAAGACGCCATATACATGGAATGGTTACTGTTCGGTTACACATCGATGCGTTGTCATTGACAATGCCCTTTACTTGTCACACGCACTAAGCGCTGTGCCAGCTGAATATGCAGTTCGCCTTGCACTTTGGCCGTACGAAGGACCTTTGCAGGCTGTTCATGATCTTTTAGAGACATGCAGGCAATAGTTGAAAGTGAGGTTATATAGATTTCGCTTCTTGAAATAAACCCCAGAGACCTAGGGTGTTTAGGCTAGTAGACCAGTTATATATAAATTCGAGTTAAGCTACCAATAGCCAAGAAGGAGTTAGTTAGTTAAGGATTTATGTAGCCCTAGTTGTTTATTATAATCTGAATTGCCTAGGTTCCAAGCTCATAGTATTGCTGCCCTTGTTACAAAGGTCGATGCCTGTAGAATTCACACTGGAAGTAAAGATATTACTGTTAGGCTCCACACCGCACGGCTTTTTCGCTTGCCAATTCTCCAAGCCGTGTACGCCGAGACACTACGGCTCAGAATACACTTCTATATCATCAGAATGCTAGACAGAGTCGACATGAAGATTCGAGAGTGGTCATACCTAAGAGGAAAGTCATTATATAATAAGGGCAGAAGATACTAGGCTTGGAAGTAAGAATTCAGATTACAATGATCAACTAGAGCTATATAAGTCCTTAACTAACTAATTCCTTTTTAGCTGTTGGTAGCTTAACTTAACTTTATATATAATTTGTCTGCTAGCTTAAACCGGCTAGGTCTTTAGGGTCTGTTGTAAGAAGCGAAGTCTGTATAATCTCATTTTCCAATATTGCCCAATATTACCTGCATGTCTTAAAAGATCATGAACAGCCTGCAATGGTCCTTCGTACGGCCGAAGTGCAAGGCGAGCTGCATATTCAGCTGGTATAGAGGTTGCACGTGTAACATTATAACACCAACGACTGTCGCACATACTGATTCCGAGGTATGGAATAATGAGCAACCCATTGATCAGTTTTGGATTGGTAGGTTCCTCAAATACCCTCCTGCCCAACCCCATGAAGTTCCCAAACCACAAGAAAATGCTCCAATATTTTCGACGAAAGACGTGGAGGGATCGTGGATCCCGTATGGAGGTGGACCGCGTCAATGTCTCGGCAGGCACTTCGTCAAGCGCTAAATATGTTGACAACCGCTTTAATCGGGAGCCTGTCTGACATCTAAATACTCAGAGAGGGGCTAAACGCGAAGGAGGACTTTTCACTTAACGGCTTCGGTGGTGGTATGTCACATTCAGCTGGAAAGGTACAAGTGAGGATACGGCGTAGGCAAGCGGAATGAGCTCGCAGCTAGGAGAATCCTGTGGTTTCAATCATTGAAGTAAAATACCCAACGGTGGTTCCAGAACTATTGTAGACTGTTAAATTCAAGAACTCGTTGCTGAAAAGAATGTAGGAAATGCAAAATGGAGTTTCTCCTGAATATTGTGACTCGGGGAGATCTCTAATAATATAACAAGGGGTCTGTTTCAAGAAGCGAAGTCTGTATAACCTCACTTTCCAATATTGCCTGCATGTCTCTAAGAAATCATGAACAGCCTGCAATGGTCTTTCGTACGGCCGAAGTACAAGGCGAACTGCATATTTCAACCGGCACAGCGCCTTGTACGTGTGACAACCTCTGATCTAACATTAGCGAGGAGCTCTGGATCACGATATATATCAAAGATGGCCATGATGTACCAGTAACAGAGTTACGAGTTCTGTGATAAATATTAGCTCAAATTCTTCTAGGGATAAGATAGAAAGGCAATGCAGCTTTACGCCCATATCGCGTCGAAGTCTTGGGATGCAATGGCCGCGTAGTCAAAGCCACCCCAAGGAACATTTGATGTCGCTCCCTAAAGAAGCTAGAACCCCAGTAAGGATCATCTCCATCAGCATCAACGGCGGACTCAGTGAAGTGATCTCTCGCATGCTGTTGCCAAGCTTTCACGGCATTCAATGCCCTTTCTCATTCTGCATATGCCCTTGGAGCAAGAAACCACAGGATTCCTATCAACTGGATTAGCTAATGAGACAACAGGTTACTGCACCTATGCTGGTACTATACCTTGGAGGCATGTCTACAAATTGTGATCGAAGTTCCGAAAGCTCTCGAGGAAATCCGGGTTCAGGACCAAAAGGTGCGGGCCGCAAAGAGCATTGAGGATTGACATGGTAGCCTCATCTCCGACCATTTTCTTCAAATCGGGATGATGATCCCAGTCGGACCCGATGTGATCGCACATAGTGCGCAGTCGCTGCGTGATGTTATCTTTGAACCTATTCCAGAAGGGCGGAAGTCCTTTTCCTTCAAGGAATCGGACTAGAGACTCGTGCATGTGGTAGTCAATACGATTGCGGGTCTCTATGGTACTATCCATGAGGCACATGGCTGCCACCAGAGTCATCCTGGTCAAATAGACTCAGCACCCTCGTCGGTAGGCCAAAGGCGTGTCCAAGAGTGAATTTGACGAAAGGAATTGATGTGCACGCCCAGAAAGCTTTGAAGAGCGCCTTGACATTATCCGGTCCCCGGACGACGTAGAATTCTTGGTGAAGTATCTTGACGCGCGTAGGGTGCCTAGTCTGGACGAAATTGCTACTGAGAGTTAGCAACGACACTGTTCTAATCGGAAAACAAGGGCTTACTTCCTATCCAAGATGAATGCCTTTGGATTGAACAAATATGCGATGGGTAGACTTCCCAATAAGGGAACGACAGAAGGGAACGTTGGGGGATGCGTCCCGCATTCGCAACCTTCTTGAGACCCTGAGGCTTTGTGGCAAACAACAGCCTGAGTGCGCGTACCAGCAATAGCGAAAATACACCAAGATTGATTCCTCCATGCGAAAGAAGCTGCTAAAACATGGCTAGATTGGCTTCAATTGAAGTATGTCAATGCCTTACACCCACCCGCCTTATCAAATAAAACGAGCTACGGAGATCAGAGTTCGAAAATTTACGGGCTGAGTGAGACTTTTGCACTCACGTTTGCGTCCAGCGCCTCATTTTAGCCCATAACACCATTGCTATTAGCTCAGGGATCTGTTACATAGGTAGACAGCTTCGGTCACATTATCTACACAAGATAATCTAAGTACGCTTTACGATGCGACGAAAATTCGCAGAAACTCGATCATGTTGAACATAGATTCATTCTACTTCGTGTCGGTTTTGGTTTTACTATTGGTTGTTTTGGCGAAGTTATTGACTTTTCGCATCTCAGCTGATGGAACCCTAGCGGGAATCCCTGGTGTGCTGTGCCTGGGTATGCTTCACCCACTAACTCCCCGCCCTCCACTACTATATGTTGGTATAGCAAGAAACGTCATGCAGCAAAGGAAGTTATCATATGTTGAGCGTACTTTGGTAGAATTGGTATGTATTTTATTAGTAGTTGCTTCATTACAACACATATATTTCCATAGATTTTGCAGCACAATTGAGGAGGGTTGGCATTTGTTCTACTTACATCACCACAGCTAATTACACAAGCGACTGGGATATAGCTTCGGGTGGCCACTCCCTAACGCCCTGTGTTGATTTTTCAAACTGAGATGAATAAAGTAAAGCAGCAATGAAATAAATATATGTAGATTACTTCCAAGGGTAAAACGAAGGATGATCTGTGTATATCAAATAATACGGATTACTCACACATGATACCTGACCTTGAAGACCTATTCTCAATTGTGCCACAAATTTCGTGCAGTACCTACAATGCCGAACACCGACGCCCCTCGATTTCTTATTAAAGCGCCTTAACACCGGCTGTGGGCGTCATTTGAACCATTTGGTCGGACGCTGACATCTTATTATGCAAGTGCTGATCAGAGCCAGTTCCACTTCTAGGATCACAGGAATGCGACTTCGTTGCTCCAAAGGTCGAAACCCTAAGACATATCCATGCGAAACCGTGCGTGAGAAGGTAATAGAAGTTAGGTAAGCACGCGCAGATGATCCCGACGTATAATTCAAGACCGGACCATATGCCAACCTCAACAAAGTCCACTAGGCGAACATAGCAATCAGTACAGAGGATAAAAGCAAGCGTGTGTTTGAGGAAGCATGGCTTAGATATACGCAACAAGAGGAACGGTTATTTCGAGACTTACCCGTCGGGTTTCGTGACAGCGTGAAGCGGTTGATGGTCTTGATCCGGAAAAGGCTGACGAAAATAACACTGAAATGAAGTACATCAGTTCATGTTCCGTGCATAAATCCAGAAATACAATTACTTACAAGAGACCAAATGCGAACATTACGCCGGACAATATTCTCTTGCGTAACGGCAGGTTCAGTCGTACAATGAAGAATAATGGAATTAGTATGATCCAGAAGTCCATAGCAATTACGATGAAGGCTCCAGCCCAAAAGATACCGTTTGTACTGATACAATGGCCGTCATGTTCGCCATCCCACCCTGTCCAGTAATAGTCAAGAGGTGTACAGCCAAATATGATAGCGAAACCAAAAGCGATGCAGCATGCAATGATTAGCACAAAGGTGAGTCGAATAAGTAGGCGTGCCATCTTGATGTGACCAAAAATGCGATAGTAGAAGAGAAGAATCGATAGACGAACGAGGTCACGACTTGTGATGTAAAGAACGAAGAGAGTATATAAGGCCTTGAAAATGATCGTGATATCGTCAAACTGGATATTCCAGATATCGGTGCCCAAGCCACGAGGTTTGACTATGAGTTCACTATCAGCTTCTTGCGCTATCAGAGAGGACAGTGTCCTGGTGTACCTGCCAAGGCAATGGCTGCAAAAGCAACGCTCCCAAGCTATAGACTGTTAGTCAGCGCTATGCACATGAACCACACAATTAGGGGAGGACGTACGAAAGATAGAGCAACGACGAAATCGTCCCACCAGAGGGGTACCCTGGTGTGCAGCCTCGCAATGACACGCAACGACACGCACACAGCGGAGACAGTCACAAACGCGATTAAGACAGAAACATAGGAATGATCTACTCGCGGCGCGATACCACAGAGCGTAGAGGTCAAGTTTTGAGTGGTGAGGGTCTCTCGGATTGTACAGTTCTGGGTGATACAACCTGTTGCTCTGGCGTTAAGTTCTTGATTACTGCATATACACGTTTGGTTCGTTGCAATACAAGTCGACTCCCCAATAGCACTAATCAAGCATGTTACCTACATGGTGTTAACGGACAGAATCCTAAGAAGCTTGTGACGAACATACCGCACACTTGGGGAGAGCTGCCGCTAGCATCGCCAGATCAGACATTTTCAGAGTTGACGAGATAGAGAAGGTCCGAGTTGACTTAATCCAAGAACATATCGAGGAAACAAAGATGAGTCACAGGAGCTCTATTATGTATGCATAGCGTTGTCCACCATCACCGTAGCCTGCCTCGTTCCAATCCCAAAATAATTACTCGCAAAGCTCTGGTGACGAATGAACGTGTTAAGCATGGTGCACCATAGTTAGGGATGGGGTACTGCATCATTCCACGTTGGGCAGCTTTTGGCATGCGGGGATTGGATCAAGCCATCGGAAGCAGCTGCGTTTCGGTCGTATCCCATCAGGCGAAGTAGGATCCGGGTCAATCACCATTCGCCGACCGATGTATAAAGGGTGCCATGTGTCTCACCACACGTGGGGGATTATTGGGGCTGAATTGGGGGCCGGATCTCGATTTTTCCTTCCATTGGCCGCTTTCGTGAGCGAACATGGCAAGTATTAACATTCAATAGCACACTTGACTAAAGTATCAGAATTCGAGGACATCCTATAGCGCGGGGAAAAGAAGAGAGGTATTGAGGCGGGGTAGAATGCCGCGACTATCAGCGCTGCACTTTTAGATTTAGAATGTGAAGTACTATTTTAACTTATAAGGAGGTCTACGAAGTTGTGGTAGTTATAATATGGTCTAGTAGCAGGGCTTGGATTGAAGCTTTTGATATTACACTAATCTGCTCTGGCTGTGAGGCGCCGTGGCTTGCCCTTTGGTGGCTGACCTTGACTCTATATATAACTGGATCGGCCTTTGCTAATCTCCCAAAAGCGTCATTATGTCTCATTACGCGAAGTTTGTATGACCTCAATTTCAATATTGGCTTCATGTCTCACTGGAGAGACCTTTGCGAGGTATGCGCCTGTAGTCGTACGCAACATGTATATACGGTCCGTAGTTACGCGCAACGGTAACTCCAGTGACACTTCTACGCCGGTACGGTACACCGAATCCTGAAAATGGAACCGGCTAGAGCGATAGGACCGGTTATCCCGGGTGTTTCACGATAAGACATCCGGCCGGTGCTGATTCCGCGCAGGACGCTTACTGTACCGGTATTATGATAAGAGTGCATGCATACGTCACTCTACAGGCATGATCCTGAGGGTAGTCTAGAATACCTAAGCGCCAGGCCAAGATCGAAGAGTTTCCCAACTCTTGGCCCAAAGTAAGCCACCGTGCGTAATTACTTATATAATGACATCACAACCATCGCTGAAACGTACAGCTTCAGCACGCCAAATCCATTAACATGCCGAGTATAACTGAGTTACATTTCAATGCGAGGAATACGAATGGTTACAGCTTACACAGATGTTTCAGATCGTACTCACTCCAATACAAAACGGAATGCGAGCGCGCGCACTCAACTTGTTGCGGATGCGATCGTCCCCAGCTGAGAGCGCTAGGCTCCTGAACGTACGCAGGGACCCATTCACACTTTACCCCTTTTAAGCCATTCTGAGGATCATCCCAGGGATCGACAGATTCAAGGACATCACGGCCTTCCATTTCAGGTCAACAGCTCCAACGCCATCTTCCCCGTGCTGGCAGGAGACGATGTGAATCGATATTTTATTTGAGACGGCTACAATTGTGTAGCCTCCATAAGCGGCTGCTTAGATAGACACAAATAGATATAAACGCTTCAGGTGCCCATCGGCCTCCTTAAGCAATGCTACCATAGACGTACACATCGTTTGCATTGCCCCTTATCCTCCAACAATTTTGAACATTACCAAGTAGTATCACTCACGATGGTTCGCCTTACGGTTACTTCTGCAGCCCTTCTTGCAGCCTCTATGGCCCAGGCGGCCTGCGTCGGCCCAGCCGTGAACCAAGCGACCTTGGATCTTATCGCCGAGTTCGAGGGGTTCAGTCCCGACGTTTGTAAGTGGATTGCACTCCCTCGGTGATCATAAGAGGGAGATCTCTCTAACAATTGCTTAAGATAATGACCCAACTGGTAACCCAACTGTTGGCTATGGACACCTCTGCCAGCAAGCCGGCTGTGCTGAGATTCCTTATTCCATCCCGCTTTCGGAGGCTGATGGCAAGAGACTCCTTGCCGACGATGTGATTGTAAGACTTACGAACTAGAAGCATCTTTCTGAGGTGCACATCTTGAACGATCACTGATGATAGAAACCTATAGCCGCCTCAGAACTGCATTACCCAGCAGACCGCAGAGCCAGTGACCCTTAACGCAAACCAGTATGGTGCACTGGTGAGCTGGGCATACAATGTCGGCTGTGGTAACTCAGGATCGTCGAGCCTTATTGCGCGTCTCAACAATGGCGAGGACCCGCAGACTGTGATTGCTTCCGAGCTACCACTATGGAACAAGAGCGGCGGGCAGGTCTTGCCTGGCCTTACGAGGAGGAGGGCTGCTGAGGTCGATCTCGCGAACACTGCTTCCTCGGACCCCGCTCTTCCGGCTGGAACGTGTTAGAATATGAGATCTCCCATCAGCTTTCATACAAGCTTTTGTTGCTATTGAGCAGGTTTTATAGTCTGAGCGTGTATAATACAATTTGCCAGGCGGAAGGACTCGAATATCAGGCTAAGATAGATGTATACTTAAGACACAAGTATCACCACGATTGTCATACACGATTCGCAAGTCAATTGTCTATGAAATGGGCACTTTCATTTGCTGCGCCTGGAAGAAGAAGACGGAGAAAATGGATAGGGAAATTCAGTGCAGACCATGTATCACAAAAAATGTTACTAGTGGCGGAGATTCCATCAGTATGTTCATCCGTGATGTCAGAGGTTAAGGCACACAGGGTCAGGCATCACATAAGAGGCGAATCCTATAGGGTAGACGGAAAGAGGGAACTCCTTATAGTTATTTATGTATTTCGTAAGTACATAGTGTAAAGTAATTCATAGGAGACCACAGTATTAACCATTTCTGTTTCCGCGCCCTACCTAGTAAGGGATCATGACCTGCGAGAGATGAGAATTTCAACCCCACTCAATTAGCCCCCTAAATCATCCTTTTCGTATAGATCTGGATCAAGCCAATATGTTTATGTTCGCATCTGAACTACTAGCAGCACATTAACAACTTACTACACTGGATACAACCAGAATCAAATTAGCATGGCACGCAATGCAAGGGTGATGATTTACGATGTACGTACGCATTTCCCTTCATTAAAATGCATACCAGGATGAAGCTACCACTATCAACTAATAGACAATTGAATAAGACATCGTTTGATCACGAGTGCACCATTATAGACGTAAGGTGAGGTTAGTAGGTGCAAGTAGGTAGATATAAGTCCATCAATCGCCCAGTGTCCGATGATTACCGGGGGATGATAGATATAGTTATGATGGAGAGCCATATAATAACTGCACTCGCAGGTAACTTAAATTTGAAGAAAACGATTTAACCTTCCTCATGTGATATACCCTCGTCGACGAACATGTGTTCCGCTTGATGCATGCTTTTGATAAGTTGATCGTTATTCCTTGCCGAAACTCACGCATAAAGATGCCCCCATAGCGGTGCTGCCACTCCACCAGCCTCTAGCGTACTGAAGCCAAGATGTCCCACTAATGCTGGATCGTGGTCAAGTTCAGCGTACCATTTCGGGGGCATATCAATCACGCCCCAACGTAATTTGCTCTGCACAAGTTTCTCAAGGTAAAGCCCATCCATACTGCTGGTAAGCAATTCAATATCTTCATTTCGGCCACCTAGTCGGCTGCCAGATTTTGACGCGCCGGGAGCTAAAGGAGGGGACGGCGTGGCATCTCTGAAAGCCCCTGCGTCAGTGGTATCGTAGGATGGTCTAGAGACATGGCAGGCAGCTGAAAAAGCCAACGAGTTGCATCCAGGGATAACGATATTTGGCGGCAATCGTCTAATACAACTCCAAATTGGTGGAATAAGCGCTAGGACGACCGCAACTAATATCAACGTGAGAAGAGCTGCCGGCGAGTATCCCACCAGACTCACCGCGTCGGGCGGTAGGCTAGTGTCACGGCGTAATACGTCATAAAAGTAGTATCCTACAAGAAAGTTAATTTCCTTAGGTTATATAGTTGATACGAATTGAGCGAGAAGGAACATGCGAATCATTATCTTGAACCAATATAGTTGGCCGGTTCAAAATAGCCGTAGAATTTCGTGTGTCGGGCATCATCAAGTATTTACTCACCTCCTGTATATACCGTGACAAAGATTGTGTTTGATAAATTCCAGTGAAGGAAAATACTAAATGTTATCAAGCAAAGGCTGTACCGATATGGTAGTTGAAGCCTATATGTAGATAATTGCTGGCCCTAACAAAGTTAGAATGGCTGATGGTGATTAAGGATAATTGGTTGCGGAGGTTTACTTTTGGGTCAGTGACTCGCAAAGGGGAAAACTTGATGCCAAACTGCGCCCACTCAAGGGCCGATTGAAGGTGTGTGAATATATTGTTATACTATTAGGCAGAGACCCGATTAGTACTCGCAACTGAGAAGATACGGTTATTGCCTTGATAATTGGGCTTACTGCGAAGTAACAAAATGTCAGCAGAAGCTGCGGACTGTTCGCTAATACTACGGCAGTTATGATGCTGAAGTCGAGCGTTATGAGGGGGCTATTATCGCTCGGAAAGAATCCTCCTTGATCTATCTTGCCGCTGTATCCATGATATGCAAATTAGCTTGCACCTCCCTTTACTGTTACAAGTAAATTCGGAGCACTTACTTGAGTGTGCTATGTGCAGCTATAATAAACAGGCCTATAGCAAAGCTGATCCCGATTATAATAATTGAATAGCTCATAACCCAAGTAGACCATGGAATAGCTGCAGCCCATCGTTTCTTAGAGCCATGCCATGGTCTTGGTACTGATGAGTGAGATATGGAACTATGAATTTTTTCATAGCCTATAGTACAATACCCGATGGTAGTATTATCAGGCTTGGTAATGAAAGAAGCAATAGCATCACCGTGGGTTATTAATGGTACTTGTTTTGCTTGCCCTAGGGAAATTGTAATCAGAATGGCAGTAAATGTTTTGACAGCCACAAAGATAGTAACAAGTAATAGTAAGATAGGTGATACAGCAACCTCTAGATTTCAGAACGACGTTAGTCCAGTCGCATTAGTGAGTGGAACAATAGTAAGGTAGGACATTGATTGTGGGAGGGTTGAGGATGTACGCCTTGTAACGGGAAGAACATACGGCAAGCAGTTTCCAGCGGTTTCGCTAAACAGTGATCAATACTTATATCCAAAGCTGAACGCCGAGGTTCCGAGACCGCATAGTGCATGCTGAGATTGCACCCTGAATATGGATTTCTGATGGCATCAATATCACAAAAGCTGTAGCTCCAACCCCTTCCATTCTGCATGTCGAAACCAGGTTCAGGGAGGACCTCTCCACTAAGCGCTGCTATGCACTGATTCCAACACCCGCCAGGCGAGTTGTATGTTGTTGCTGGCCGTATGTTGCATTGGGCATCAAAGAAAAGATGATTTGCTTGTTTTGGGGGAATATACTTGTCCCAGAAGAGCCTCTGATCTTTTCCAAGATCCCACATGTTGTCACGAATCCAGCCGCCGGGTTTATTAGCAACCAGAATGACATCGCCATACTTCTTCATGCCTCTGCAGGATGCGTATACTTGCCTGCATTCGTTAATGTCGAGCTTCTTCCATGTTTCCACTTGCGTGGCCAAGGCGGATAAACTACTCAGAACTGGTGCGTCCTTGTCAAAATACTCCGAGGAGCTCACCGAAGACCCGTAGAAAGAGGCAGTGAAATGGGGCGCCCAAGAACAGTGGTCGCCGACGTCACTCCAATTTGAACCGTGGGGAGATAATCCTGGGAACTGGAGGCTTGCTCCTGGAGGAAAATAAGCGCCACCCTTTATAAACTCTTCGGTTGCTATTGTAAGATGAAAGTTGCCACCACGGTAGTCCGTTTTAAAGACAGTTGAGTTGAAGAGGAGATGAATGGGAACAGAGCTTAAAGCTAGGATACTATAAGTTATACTCAGGTTAGTTATTGTTTAACGTGAAACCTACTGCCCTGGTTTTCTAGAAACCGGAGAAGTAAAATAGGTGATAACATCCGAGCGGGTACAGAATTTTCTATAGGGTGACCTACGACCAGCACCATCTCTTGAATCTAGAGAGGTTAAGAGTGTTGCGGATTGAGGAGACCCCTATATCCAGCCAAGCTCCTTTAGAATGAGCCCGATTGATGTCTTCTCTTGAAGGGGAATTAAGAACCTGCATGAAGAAGTTGCTAGAAGCAAGCCTACCATAAGATAACATCAGCTTGAGTAGGTTAATACCACCCAGTGATAGAGGTACTGCAGGTGTTCTACTTTCGATATACGAAAACTAGTAAACTCGCAATGTCTGCCATACGTAAGAAAAAATGACGTACTATTTTTTGCGCAGTTAGCACTAAGCATATACAGCACTGTCCGTCAGCAGCACTAGTAGATGGTGAATTGAAATGAAGAGCTCACCACTAGTGTTGAGACTGCGTTAATGAGCAGGTGTAATGCAAGATTGATGGCTGTTGCATTGCCGCTGTTACAATCTCCAGAATACAACAAGAGTGCTGTTTGGGCGCCGTGGGACAAACTTATACCGGATAGGATTATCATTGAGATAGACAAAAGTACCAGTATCGTACAGTTGACCCTGGCGGACTTCTTCCATCCAGTTGTATTGAAAGGGTTGATGGTACCCATGATGAGTAGAAAGTTATATAGCCGGTGTGAAATTTGTATCCCTTTGTTACCTAGGTTATATTCGTCTTCTGGTCCAGTGTCATCTCGAAATTCTCCTATTGGACGTCACGAGAAGTTGAAAACTAGCCCAACACCCTTTCTATAAGTGCAACAATGGAAGATAAGTGAAAGCTATCCACAATATATTAAGCCTGCTCGAGCTGCAAAGGCCCTTGGCTTAGGTGACTCGTCCTTGTCTTTATATACAATTTCGCTGCCTGTCTTGGCCGCCTAGATCTCATTAATCTGTTTCACGACGCGAGGACTGTGTAACCTCACTTCATTAGTTGTTGTCTGTATGCCTGGAAGGTCATCAGTAAGCTGCGCCACGCTCATAGCCGGAGGCAAACTGCATGTTCGGTTGTACGTGCGTGCAACGATAACACTACCTCGTCAGCGGTTGTAATGCTCACGTATAGTCACGGCCCTCTCACATCAAACGTTAAAACATAATGTTGGAATAGCTTATGCACCGCCCCAGGATCGACGCCACGCATGGAGTATCAGCTTACATGTATGACGCAATATCCGTATCAGATCGGACAGACAAGTAGGCTGATGACTGCCTACTTGATAGAACTGCTTACGGTATCACCAATTCTTACGGCGGCTTTATGAGCATCCCACCAGCAAAACAAGCTTATTGGGCCTATTAATATAAAAGGCATGAACCAAATAATTAGAAATATATACCAAAGGCATGAATATACGCACCCGCGGTCCGTGAGGCTTCGACGCCGGCTGAGCGCCAGGGGGTGCATCGTACGCCTATACATGCGGGACCCCTATTAAGGCATATAGTTCGTATTTGGAAGTGAGACTATTTAGCCAGTGCTTTTATGAGACATATACAGGACTCAAGTAGTTAAGAAGGCTGATCCATCTGTATAAGGAGTCCTGCTAGAGCTGCAAAGGTTCCTGAGGTTCGTTCAGGGTCCCCTTGGCCTTGATGGCTACCTTGACTTTGTATACAACTGGTAAGGCCTTTTTGACAACATCTGAAGCCCTGAAATGCGTGTTGTGCTAGCTAAGGTTGTATAGCTTTACATATAAGTGCAAATTGTATGTCTTACTAAGGGGGTTTGCAAGGTATTCGCCCGCGGCTGTCGGCGACCTATATACTCAGTCATACGTACGCGTAACATATGTTATTAGCGGTTTAAAATATGGCAAGCAGGCGCAGAATCCGCCTTTCAGTACTCTCCTTGTTTCTCTTAGGGTATCAGGTTGTAACAATTATCCGGCGATTATGAATAAATCTGTCGCGGAGTAGTGGGTATGCCGTATAAAGACCGCTAATCTTGCATGGCGTCGTTTTTTCCGTGACAACATCATTCTCTTTTAACGTCGTGCACTAATCATCAGATTGCTCATCTTGAGAAGCTCTACGAGTGACTCGCTGCGCTACAACACAGGCTCTCGGCACGCCGTGATGCTGAGCACTTCTCATTCATGCTTATATCTTCTCTAATACGCCGATCAGGCTCTCGAGCTCGCATACCACCGACTCGTAGACCGTGCCTTGCAACTGCGGGTTGCCCAGGTCCGAGCCTTCTCCAAAGTCGCACTCGATGCACTTCTGCGTGAGTGCTTGGTACCGCGGTCCTAGACGGCCGTTTCGGGCGGCCAGCTTACGAACGGCCACGACATCGTTGACGGCATTGGCCAGGGGGTCCCAGCGACCGATTTGCAGCAATGCAATACCGAGACAGTAGAGGGATAGGTTACGAATGCCGTGGGTCAAGAGCGCCGTCTCGACTTCAGGGTCCAAGCAAAACGTAGATGTATCAAAGTTGAGCGTCTCGAAGTCGAGCCGCGTACCTATGTGAAGGCTCTTCAGGCAGTCACTGAGGTCTGTGGTGCCAATGGTTGAGGAATCGGGGAAGTAGGATAGGTCAGAGAGTGACCAGTACTGGCGCCACCATGGTGTCCAATGAAGTTGCAGGTGTCCTTTTGCTAGTTGCAATACAAGACGAAGCTGTTGGGTGACGCCTAGATCCGCATCTAGGGCATTTTCTAGAATTTTGAGAAGCGGTAGCGCTTTCTTACCCGAGTCCGATCCTGACACTTCGCCATACATAGCGCCGCCAACAGTGAGAGCGTGCCTAATGCTGTCAGGTGTATCAAGAAAACCCACAAGCTTGGAGCTAGGTTCTGCCAATCTGAGCAACGCTCCGCAAACGTTATGCGACTTTCGTAAGTCAATTGGCTCTCGTAAGCTCTCGACGGAATCAGCTTCTGTTAGCATAGTCGATTGTTGAGGCTGGTCAACTGTCCCGACTACCATTTCCGTGGACCCGCCTTGGGAGTCTACCAAAGTTGTTTGGAAGGAATATTCGGGCGGCGATGGTGGTGGTCTCTCGAGTCTCTTTAGCCATCGATCGGACCCAAGTCTTATCCGTTTCAGGGGTTGCACGTGCACATCGGATAATGTCAACGCTGCGTCGACACGTCCGATGGTACAATCAGCTCCCCTTGGTGGCAAACTTTGGGGCCTGATAGATAAAGTAAGAGCATTACTGTCATCATATCAATATCTGTGACTCATATGCGATCATGGATTATGGTTTCTTACCCATCGGGAGAGAAACTGTTTCCTTGCGCACGCTGCAAGATTATACGCATATCATGGCCACTTCCACAGTTCAGAGCGAGTGCCATGTAATGTTCCGTATGCTCAACATCTGTACAGGACCAACAGTATCTCAAGGCATTATAAAACGACTTTGCGTATTCGCCCCTGATTCTATATTCTTTTGGTATTCGTTTTTGACTATGTGTTTTCGCGAGTATCTGGCTACTTTGGATTTCTTTCGCCATTCGACGCAGTCGTTTGAATTCTTGGTTGAGCTCTTTGAGATAATCGATATTCTCCTCATAGTCTGTCTTGTTTGATAATAGGTCAAAGGCTTCGCGAACCTTTTCGGAGGTAGTAAGCTGTATCTGTGAGTTAGTACACTTTGATGAATCAAGTTTTGCGTCTTGTTGTACGGTATGGACGTACCTTAACATCTTGCTTGCCAGGGTGTAACGTGCGATTGAGTTCTCCATCTAGGGTTTTGAGTTGGCTGTGGATCTCCTCAACGATTTCTTTGACCTCTTCAAACTTGCGACCTAGATGTTCTTTAAGTTTCTCATCTAGGCTGGGGTCGCTCCAGAGCTCGCTCTCGCCGTCCTCAAGCATGAAGACAACATCATCTGGGTCAGCAACCTGCTGGAGAAGCAGGTGGCACTCGTCTAAGAAAACATGCGATTGGGTGGTGAAGCTTCTTCGTAACCTTCGAATTGCTCGATCATGTCCACGGAGTGCTTTTAGTGTTGAACGAACGGCCTTCAATCCCTTAATGGCTGATAGAACAAGTGGTGTTATTCCCAGAGCGAGTGAAATAGGATCGGCCATTGTGACTTCCACCTGTTTTCACGAAGAGTGGAGGAAGATCTGGTCTCAAGATGAATGGCGAAGCAAAGAGACTTTGTGAACTCCATAAGGGTTGCGACCGTTATAGGCTTCTTGTGTGGCTGTACATCGCATTGTTCTGTAGGCTAAACCCCGCAGATCCCCCCCTCCAATGATGTCTGATGGGGGCTGACCGATGGACGCTCACCTGCATCTGCAACCGCTGCGGAGAAGCAAGCACTGCCACATAATGAGTCGGTCGCCGTCTTTCTCTTACTTGAGCTAGGCTGGACGAAGCCGACGTTTATTTGACAAGAAACCTATATTCTCATTATAGAGTGTTGTAGCCAGACGTGCGCACGAAACGTCATGGACCCTCAGATTCACGAATGGCAAAAAGCCGTTCTACCTAACCCAGACGAAGAGGCGATTGGCATTGCGAAGGTGTTTTCTGATTGTTCAGATCTTTGGGGGGCCATTACTCAAATTCTGGCCCAGCAACAATGGATACAGAAGGGTACCATCCGCAAGCTTAAGAGCGCTCATAGCTATATCTATCTCTGGGCTGATGGCTACGGTGTCCCAAGCGGAAAATTTGAAGAAAGGTTGAAGAACTCACAAAGAGCAGGGGACCTAACAATCAGGCTTTTGCAGAACATCTGCCGAACTTTGACACATGGTACGTGTCGACGAAATGACATACTTATGATCGCCAAGTAACCGTTCATTAGAATTAACGCCAGTCGTCACCTGTCTATCTACTGTTTCTTCTGAGGATATAACGAGATTATTGTTGACAGCCGCAGATCTTGCTCTCACGTCTGAAAGACTCGCGGTGCTTGTTCAAGGAGATAATGACAGTGATTCATCCGAAGATGGCGAGGCAGTAGCGCCCTCAGAGTCTGTACCTCATGAGAAGCTTTTAGACGATATTGCAGACGATCTGAGAAGTGATGCCCAGTGTCTTTTGGACCTTGGCTCCAGGTTCGAAGAGCAGGTGATGAATCCCATTGCCAGTGAAGCAGCCGCTAACCCCTCGAGTTCCTTTGATGGCCGGTTATGCGATACTTTCATTGAGAGGATTATTCGTTTTTACCCTCAATGCGAAAGCAATCTAGCCGGCCGCCTAGGGGAGGCAAACTGGCTACGATTTTTGAAGATTGCAGGATTGAAGCCCCGGGCGAGCGACGACCGAGCGGTTCAGGACAAGGATATTGAGAGAGTCAATTATACTCCAGACAGCGATTCAGTCGAGTTTAGATCAATTGTCGATGACCTATCCATCCGAGGGCAATCGCTATTTCATGATTCTGGTCTGGGAACTGCCAGCCATGTCAGTGCAAGCCATCTGGATACGAACGAATCAGGACCGACCCGCAACCATCCACCGCTGCCAGAGGGTGCTATTCAAGGAAAACCTTTTCACTGCATAGCCTGTAAAGATCATGTTACGATAACTACTGAGGATGAGTGGAGGTATGCCACAGAAGGAGCTCTTGATGTCCTATTATGGTATCAATTTCTAACTTTCCTCAATAGGAAACACCTGCTTCGTGATATTGAACCATATGTTTGCCCCGTGCCCGAGTGTGGTGCGCCCCCTTTCCCAAGTGTCAAGTTATTGGAAAGACATATGTCCATTAGCCACGCATTTTCCACCATTTGGCGTGATTCTAGATGTCGTATCTGCGGAAAGGACGTCAATACCAGACTACGAATTATCCTACATTTGGCCGATCACATGGAAGCCATTGCTCTTTCCATTGTACCGCAAGATCCTGGGATCGAAGTTCACAAAGCTCTAGCCACAGACTCGCATGAAAATAACGAAGTAGCAACCCCTAGCTCTAACCCTGAAGATAGTAAAATATTACGAGCTACGCGAGCGAAGGTCAAAACGGGATGCAATCAGTGCAAGTAAGAATTCCCACCAGGGTTCCAACGCATTAAACGTAATGACTAATGGTCTGTGAACTTAGGATGAGACGGATTAAGTGCGATGAACAGGTAGAGTTGTCTTTTTCCTTAGAATCATCCTTTGCCCACTTCATTTTGTCATATCAGCGAGGAATCCGGTGCTAATTTTTCGAAAAGAGGCCCTCTTGTGGAAACTGCGCGACGAACAAATTAGTCTGTGGGGGCTACCCTCCACCATCACGCATACTGCAGGCAAAAGACGATAGCAAGATCCCTGAGCTGCCTTCTTCACTGAATCATCCGCAAAATGCTAAACCACAAAATAGTAAGGCACGGGACCTTAGCGACGAATGGTTTCCACTCTTCCCAGACGCTGGACCACCCGAATCTACATTGGATAAGGACTTCGTTAAAGACATAATCCTTCATGGAGAGCTTAGTCCTTCCCTTGATAATGCTTCTAACAAGCCACCACTGCCAACATCGACTGTTTTAGACTCCTTCGGCTCTTTCGACCCTTCCTCTTGGTTTGATCAATCTGGGGATATTGGTGCAGATTCATTGTTCAACACCCATGCCCCATACTCTCTGCCCCCAATCGTAGACCCAGAGTCACTCATCTATGACAATACCCGTGGTTATCCACAGCCCGGTATCACACGGAGGAGGGACAAGCCTTTGCCACCCATCATTGTTGATGAGCCCCAAGACACGGTTGCAATGAAGCGGGCGCGTAACACGTTGGCAGCACGAAAGTCCAGAGAGCGAAAGGCTCAGAGGTTAGAGGAGCTGGAGGAGAAAATTGCAAAGCTCGAACAGGAACGCGATAAGTGGAAGAATGTCGCTATGAAGCATGGGGCTGAGCTGCCTTGATAGGTGTTGGCTGCCACACTTAGCTTACCTAAGTACTATCAGCAAGGTGTCATTATAATATTCTTAGAATAAGCGTAAAAAAGCTTTGGTCTAGCACTTAAGACATAATGGCGGCAGCAGCGATGATCACCAAGATTGCATATTGTAGCGACGATCGCGATTCTATAGGTACTCTCGTTCGCAACATGCCCCTTCATCTGTTTAACCTTGAGCCCCTACTTTTTTCTGCAATAAGAATTGGCGACCCGTCTACTGTTAGGCTGCTACTTAACAGTGGTAGAGTTAATCCCAGCTCAGAAGATGAAAGGGGTCAGCAACCACTTCTATGTGCTGTGAATTATGGGAGGAAAGATGTTGCGAGGCTTCTGCTTAGTAGAAGCGAGATTGCTGTTGATGCTGGAGATCATAATTTTCGAACACCACTATCATGGGCAGTGCAAAAGGCGGATAAAGATCTCGTTACGCTACTATTAGAAACCAGTAAGGTGGATCACAATTCAAAAGACAGAAATAGTTGGACACCACTTGCCTGGGCAGTGAAGTCAAAAAATCCAACTGCCGTAAAGTTACTGCTTGATAGGGACAACGTCGATGCGGGTTCGAAAGACGAAATCGGCCGGGCATCATTATCATGGGCTGCTTAGTCGGGAATATTGGACATTGCAAGGTTACTAGTTGAGGGTGGGATGGTTGATTTGGGCTCAAAAGACAAAGACGAACGGATACCATTGTCATGGGCAGCCCAATCATCATCAGGATCGTTGGGCATCATGAGATTTCTACTTGAGAGCGGGAAGGTTGATGCTGACTCAAAAGACCACAACGGTCGCACACCACTGTCATGGGCAGCTCAATTAGGCCTATTGGATATCGTGGAGTTGCTAATTGAGAGTGGCAAGGTTAACGGGACACTACGTGATAACTCGGTTGGACTCCAGTAACATATGCTATACATTTTAACAAGCGGCTTATTGCAAAATGAGGAACTCGGTTCGGAAGCCTATACTGACTTATCATACGGGTCGTGGCGGTGCGGTCCACCTTATAGCTGCCGGGCCTCCGTTTTGCCATCGGCGTGTTGACCTACTAGGGTACCGACCAGGGTGGTAATGTTGTATATCAATTATTGGTGCCGGGAACCATAATAGCTAATTTATTCTATAAAGTTGTATAAAAGTGTTAGTACTGTAGTTTTATTCCATATATTAAAGCCAAAGTATTTTGTTACCTCCCGCTAGGATATGGCCGTATATATATATATACCTAGCTCATAAACGACGTCCGGTTATAATAGCGTTGGCATAGTCAGTAAACGTGGACCAATGACGGGCAATGCTCCATTTGGTTCGAGATGTCGAATACTAGGGATGAGAGCTTCTCCGCAGCTCTCGCAGACCTTATCGGAGCGGGCGTGGAAGGGGCACTAATTCTTCCTCACCCTGACGGGGGGCTCCTGTCATCCTGACAGGGGTCCGTCATTGAATGCAATCTAGTCGTGATCAAAATCGAAAAGCTGGCCGGCTTACTACTGTCAACACATCGATAGCGCTGTACTCCTCGTTGTTGATAAAGGTGTCGCCCCAGGTACAAAACCACACCCAATCAGCCTCATAGGCCTGAAGCTGTTCAGGAAGGGGTACTGAGCCAACTTCGGCCGCAGCGATCAGCTTCGTGTCGTTGCCCAGGTCAATTAGCGAGTTGTATTGCGCGGACATGGGCTAAAAATCAAGTTAGATCATCCGGTTCGCAGTGTCTCAGTATCGGTCAACAAAGGGGAAGGGGATCACGTACGCCATTGCCTGTCGCGTATACGTCCGTCGACAGTATGTCCGTCACCTCATCTCCGGGATACGACTCAGGCCCAACCGAGTTGCACACCCAGACAAGGTTGTTGATACCGTGGAAGTTGGTCCAGCGGTCATAGACCAGATTCCAAAGCTGCTTGCAGGGCTCAGCACCCTTGGCACCCCACCAGAACCACGCGCCCTCGGCTTCGTGCAAGGGGCGGAACAGCACGGGCACATCGGCGTCCTACAACCGCTTCAGCTGCACGGCGATGGCGTCGATGTCCCTGATGAGAAGCGTGTAGTTGGCGTTCGTGGTGTCGCTCAGGGCGGCCGCGACGTCGAAGTCGGTGGCGACGGTGTAGAAGCCGCTCCACCAGGGCTCCTCGTCCGTGTCGTAGAGGCCCGCGGGCGCATTCCAGTGCCACACCACCGTCACGATGCCGCCCTTCTCGGCGTGGGCGATGGCGTCTTCGACCGCCGTGCTCGTGCTGCCGTGCTCGACGCGCGACGGGCTGTAGTCGATCAGGTCTACACCCAACACCGCCAGCGTCTTGCCCACTTGCTGCGTCACCCAATCCGCCCAGGTGGCATCTTGCTGACCCGAGAGGATATTCTTGCCGTAGATGGAAATGAGGTACTCGTACAGCGCGGTCGCGGTCGCGTTCGCGTTGGGATTGCTCAGCGTGGGGGTTATGTTGTGAGCTGGCCGTGGCGCCGAGGGGGATACGGCGATATAATCAATCAGATAACTATCTGGGCGTGAGCATCTCTCTCAGATGGTGCGCGATAGAATCGGGTCAACGCTTACTATCCCCAATTGCTCACAATGTCGATTGTATTGGCGCCTTCCTCAAGCAATATCTGCCCTCCGGACGCAGTAGTGAAATCAGTCGTCTCGTCGAGAGACATGTCCGTCCTCGCACCCCCGTTGAGGACGACAGTGGTGACTTTGGCGCCGTATATCCCCGCGTAACGGATGCTGAGATCGTAGAGCTGCACGCTGTCATTGTCGATGTTGAATGTGATGGTGTCGGCCGCGTCGTCAAAACCGCCTACGTACCCCGTCCCCGAGTATCCCGCCTGTGCCGTGTCGACCGCGACGCCGGAGAGGACCACATCTTCAACTTCGTATATCTGCGCGTCTTGGCGTCACCCGATGGTATGAGCCTCGGCGTACAGCGCTAAAGCAGCGCTCACTACGACGCTCAATCGAAACATTTTCGCGACAGCGTTCTCAAGGGCCTTGTATCTAGAATATGAAATGCCATCATTTTTAAAGGCAATTACACGTTATTAATGCTCTTTCCAGTCGAGTTGTGGAAGATTCATCTCGGCTGCTAGCTGGTGGAGTGAAGACCTCCGTTACCAAAGTAGTTTACCCTCTTGGCTATAACGAGGCCATGCATGCTCGATGCAAGCCATCTTTCTGCTGGTCTTCCCAGTTTCGCAAATTGCCCGAGCGACCTTATTCGAACGCACACTCTTGAAGAATAGGAGGCTTGGCCGACGCAATCAATTGTGCCGACATGAAAATTCGGCCCCGGCGCATTCAGTCTCCGGGTGCGTGATATGTTTAAAGCGGTAACTCAATTAGGTTGGTGGTAATGGCGGCCTTTCTGTCCAAATAGCAAAATAGCGAGCTCAAGACGGAGAGACCGCGGAGTTCCTGCGCACCAATTTGTATAAACGCGAGCTTCTCTACGTAGAAGATCAACTATGCAATGCCAAGTGTTTAATACATTTGTTCTTCACCTGCCTACCTGGTCCCCGACTCCCCCCACCCTCTCCGTAACCGGAAGACTGCCGTTTCGCTGTCGGCGTTATTGATCCACTAGAGCGCGGTGATGAGAGAAATGGAACAGCCGACTTCACTCTATGCAGGCTTCTTCTGTTCCCGATTGATACCGATTCTACGAAAGCCATGTTATTACCCCCTCCCTTAGGACAACCCTGGCTCGCGCTTGGTCGGTGTAATTGAAGCGGTTGTTCTCACCCCGGGAGCTGTAGTTTATTATTTCTCCTATCTAAATACATGTTGTGAATTTTATCAGTCATTCTCTCGGATGGAAAATGGTGCGTTTTAAGGATCACTTCATAGCTGAGCCCTTATCTCGTATTGCGGCGGACCTCACCGCTCCATCCACCTAAGCGGGACACCTATTGAGGGGAGCAGAACGGGTTCCCAAAGGCACACCTCGTCAGTGACTGCGAAGATATTATGACCCAGACTGCTAAGAAAGTCTAGGTACTTCTCACGGGTAAAGTCATAAATGGATAGTATAAACCTGCTAAGTCTTCGAACCATTGCATTGAAACCCTATGTTTTCGTAGATATGTAGGTGGCTATCCTTTTCTGTTTTTATATCTCGTGCTTTCTTTAGCTTGGCTTAGCTAGCTTTAAGCAGCAAATGACTGATTCAATACCTTTACCGCCGGGGAAATCCCAGGTTTTCCATGCTTGACTCTCATTTGGTTGGCCAAAGAACTTGACCATCGGGGCACGACTTGAACCTTTCGATGATGGGGCCTGCAATACCATCCGTATTCTTGAAGCAAGCTGTATGTTCATTCGCCCACTTTTCGAGCTTGTTCCAGTCTCTGCACATTCTCATCTGGTTGAAGCCCGTTCCCGGTGGTTGTGTCCAAGCATAGCGCGGTGTATCATCCGCGTGGCATATGACATCTTGACGTAACTGATCAAGACAGTGAAGTGCATGACTTGCCGCGATCCGATTTGGAACGCCTGTTTCTGTGTAGTTGACATACCGGAACAGTGTCCTCTGTAATCAATCTTAGTGATTAGCTTCGGAGAGAAAAGGACTAGGAGACTTTCCGCGGGGGTCTGTTCTTACCAGACAGTGAAGATTGTGGTAGGCCTGGAAGAAATAGACACTTTTGTCCTCGTCCCAGGGGTATTGGATAGCCGGAGGGAGACCCTTCTCCTTCACAAAGTCTGACGAGAGTGCAAGCACACCTGGATCACCCCGCATCTTATCCCATAAGACAGCCACTGCTGTCAGATTGTCTGAAGTGTATTCTGTCTCTGGTATAATTCGTATGGGCACATCACGCTTAAGCCCAGCTAGATTACCCATTAGTATATAGTCTTAGTACGATATCATAAAGAGCCTAACCGTAGGTTGAAGGGCAGTCAGCTTCAGTGAGATTACGCTGTTTAACATTTCGAAGGACGATAAACAGATTTGAAGTGACTGAAATCGCGAGCAGCACCGTCAAAACAATCGACGAGCTCCAAGGTGTGAATCGACGACGTTGAGGTCGAATATGGGGAATGTCTAAGCTCGATTCATCATCCGAGCCTCGAGGTAGAGGGTCGTATTCTTTTGTATGCATCGCCATGGCGTAGCAACAATGAAGCAAAGGAGGACGGAGGAAGAGCAGGTCTTCATCTATAGCACCATACAGTGGCTCAAATCCAGAAATATAAATGAAGAGGTGAAGATGGCATATTCTCCCACGGATGTACTAGAGAATTTCCACTATGCGATTACCCTGCTGCGTTTACTGACATGACACATGTGACATGGTGGTTATGATTCTAAGCACCTCGGCGTGGCAGGAACCGCTCGACCCATACCTAGAATTAAATGGGTACAGAACAGATGATCAATTCATACAGAGTAGCTTCAGTGCGGATATCCATGCTGCCTCCGACTATCTGCAATACAGGGATCTCTCACAGTCTTGTTGGAGGTGGATATGCATATGCATCTCCACAAAGGAGCCAAAGAGCAGCCTGGATCATCACGTCCTACCTTACTACCTATATGCACATCTCGGACTAACAGACACGTCTTGGCTGTTATGAGAAACAGGGACCCTCTTAAGGATCCTATAGTATTCAGATAGATTACTAAAGGCTGGCAAGATGGAGGGGTATCTTCGAGCCTCAACAGCGCTATTACGTATTGATTCTCCGTCTTCTTTTCTCCCACTTATAGATGGATGATAAGGACGTTGCGCTTCATTGGCATTGACCATACCGCCATTTACCCCATCATACTGTTACACATGCATCGCATGACCGACCTAGCATGCTGGTCACAAAAAAGCATCGTCATAGTTTAAGGGTCAATGTGCAGTTGTTAAGGCTATGTAAATTTATGGTGTGCAAGAGCTACTAGGTTATTTCTGAACTTCATCGGACTGTAGTTTTTTTTTTTCTTTGCAAATTTCTAGCTATTTGCTACATGATAAGCTACCTAGGACTAACTAGTAACATGAGTCGAGCAAATAACAGAGGCAACTTTCATCCCAAGGTCTTCTATGCAGTATCGATCCATGACTGGTCTACCTCGGCAGGGTATACCACGGCTTCATCTGAATCAACTGTATAGATTGTCAGAGACTTGCTAAGTTAATTCTACTCAATTCTCTTACCTTCACGAGAATCAATCCAAGACTGGTCTACCTCGGCGGGGTATACCACGGCTTCGTCTGAATCAACTGCGTAGATTATTAGAATGGTCTTGAGTGAGTGTGAGTGTATTAGACGATTGTCTTACCTTCACGGGAATCGATCCAAGACTGGTCTACCTCAGCAGGATAGACTACAGCCTCATCGGAATCAACTGTTTAAGCGATTAAGAAGTGTCATTCAAAATGTTCCGCTTGGAAAACATACCTTCACGAGAATCAATCCACGACTGGTCAACCTCAGCGGGATAAACAACCGCTTCGTCTGAGTCTAATAGCTCAACAAGTTAGACGAGTAAATAAACATGAAATTGCCAATCTGCCCACCTTGAACTGCGCGAGGGATTGCAGCAGCGGCGGCTAGCCCGCTCAGGAGGACAATGACCATATACTTCATGGTGTCAGAGATGGTAAAGTGTTGTGGTTACGAAAGCGGCTTTTTCTCAAATGCTTCGATGGATCGATAGTGAAATGATATGGATGGGCTGGTTTCTCGAGTGTCTCCTCTCTTATACGTAAAGAATATACTCTGCATTTGACATAAGAGCCTTCATTCTTGACTATCAGACGTCCTTCGCGTAGACCCCCAAGCAGGTGCATGGAGCTGCTACATCACATCCAAGTCAATCACTCCCTAATGTACCATACAAGAAAAAAAACGGAGCATTTTGCCTCGTGACCTACTCTAACGTGAGTGGTGATGGCCTCCGGCTTCGTGGCCTTCGCGGAAACCTTTAAGGTTATTGGTTCGGTGACCTTCTGCCCACGCCGCCAAACTGCTGAAGTCATTGCAGACGTGTGTACCGTTCCATCCCGTCACCCCACCAAGTACCGGATCAACAGGCTCCAGAGTCGCGTCTGCCGAGCACATAAGCGCCTGCCGGATGTAGTCGAAGCAGTGTCGCATATGAGCGAAGTCTTGCAGGTCAACCTTTGCAGGATCCGCATGTAATGCCGTGTAGAACGCTTGGTGGATCGACCACTGATCATTCAGAGAGAAAGTCGGTCAGTGAGCTACCATCCCCGAGCGCAAATGTTGTGATCTGATTTGACCTACCAGACAATGAAGTTGATGCATGACAGACACGACGTAGACTTGAGAACTGTCTGATAAGATGACTGTGCCTTGGCCCACTGTCGAAGAAACCCTATGTCAATTGAGGGGTCCAAATGCAACGGAGCGCCGAAGGCAAAGTTCTTACAAGGTAATATTGAGTCCCACGCATCCTCGGTGAGAGGGTCCTCTAGTGGATCGGCGCCGAAAGTGCGATTGTAGGTGAATATCGTCCTAAAGGTCGGGTGACTTGGTGCTCCTTCAGGGGTTGGTTCGGAGTTGAGATCGACAGGTGTTTGTGTAGGGATCATTGAGCTCTCGGCTAGAGATTTTACCGCTAGCCCAGCGCAGAAAGAAAACACTAACGTGAGAGGAAATACCAGACGATGGAAGATAGAGCCGAAACGGATTGTCCATCTCTTGGAAGGTGGATTACCAGTCTCATCAGGGACTAGTGAATAGCCCGATGTTTGTTGGTTAGGGAGTCTCATTCTGGTGTAGGAATAGTGGCCGTGTGAGTGTGTATCCAACAAGAAAGTGAATTATTCTCTAAGGGATGCTGATGATTGAAGAAGAAGGAGGTCGGCTGTTGGTGATATTATGATTGAGAAGTGCCTATGCATGAAAAGACACTTGCGGGGAAACCGACGCATGCAGTCAGTCGATACGTTGTGTATCCATCCAAAGACCCGTGCGGTTCGCACGGCACCACTTTATCTGTATGTGATGTGGAAGAGTATCAAGGATCATTCGAGGGACTGGCAGTGGTGTGCGATACTCCTCTGATAGGGCAGCCCAATTTACCATCTGACAACAAGTCGTCTCCTAGTCAAGGTATTCCATATTACCTTGGTGTTGTTAGACTTCCATCCCCCACAGATCTGAATCCGCTGCGCTCATACTCTCCCCTCCTCTCCTCCGAATAAAGCATCTTGAGCAGACTTTTGACCAACAGTTCTAATATGCAGAAATGGCAGGAATGGAAGAAGAAGAATCACCAACATACAGATGAGGCCAGCGAAACGGGCGATCCTCTCTTGAGTGAAAACGTTGAACATCGTATCCCTCATCGGCACCAGCCAAGAGGATGGGCTTCCACCATCTGGGATGGTCGCTATCTCCATGGCACCCTGTTTTTCCTCTATACAGCCGTATTCGTCACAGTGGTGTTCACTATCCCTGAGGGCCTGTGTTCTGTGCGATCGCAGCAGCCACGTCAGTTGTCTTGAGTAATAATGGCACAGAAAACTCATGAAGCTAACATCGTTGCCAACAGTACCTAGTCGATCGGGTCTGCAGTGGGAGCAAAGGAAGTTTCCTACCAATATAGTTGATAATCCTTTCGCCGGTTCTCCACGCGATGAGCTCGATGCAGCATGGCATGAACTCCTCCGAAGTGAGTCGGTCACCATCATCTAACACCTACCTTCCTGAGCAGGGCTAAATCATGGATTTTAGATGACAATATTCGTGTCCCTAAAGACTATCTTGATGAGCGAAATCTGAACTCGGTATATACGAAAGACGGCAGTGAAGGTATTGCGTCGTTGAGTGTTTATCATTCTCTACATTGCTTGGTATGGCATTCAAGACGTGAAACGAAGAGTCGAGAAACTAATTTACGCGCAGAAAAAAGTGAAGAAAATGCTTTTCAAAGAACATTATCATGCTGGCAAATCGGAAGAGGCAATGGCGCGCGAAGAGAAACATGTTGGTATGTACCGCATCTTTTCGATATTTCTGGCATCATGAAGACTGACCGTATCGACTTAGATCATTGTGTTGAATACATCCGGGAGTCTTTGATGTGTCAGCCAGATCTTTCCATGGTCACATTCCGCTGGATTAATAATACGGCTCAGCATGAAGATAAATCGGCTTTCTACCCGACTAATTTCGATTCAGATATGCATACATGCGCGAAATGGCAGCATCTAGATGCGTGGGCTGGCGAGCGAATGTTCAATCTTTTCGAAGTTGACCTCCTACAACGGCCTGAGTAAGCGTCGCCTCGATATAGTTGTAAGAAGTGTTCAAACTCGGGCACTCTTGTTCTAGTGTAACCATATAGGCCAATAATACACCACTGTTCTCCTGTGAAGCCTAGGCATCCATTATCTCCCTATAGAGAAACCCAACACCGCGGTCCACGGCACGTCCTGGTAACGGTATCATCGTGCCGAAAATCGCTCCTCATTATCAGGCACCTCCCTCAGTCTACTATGCAACTCATCCTACCCGTGTCTTGGTTCTGCTCGGTTCTGCTTGGTTGTCTTTCGGGATGAGGCAAGGATTGCCGCGGCGAAGAAGAGGTACAGCACAGGCCTAACCGAAATTGGACTTCATCGATCAATGGCAGAGTTGGGTTAGGGGTGCACAGACGAAGGTGTGTTGAAAAGGAAGGTCTGGGGTGGGATTGTCATGCAACGCAACCGGCGAGCAGGCACCCTACACAACGCACTGCAGGTCCCGACGACCCCGGAGTTGGACCCAAGGTGGTACTCGAATACTACTACAGGTCTCCAGGATGATAATGGTTAGCTCGAAGCGATTTCCCCGCAGAGTAAAGAGGCTACTACAATACTCCGTAGTTTCCGTAGGAAAACTACCGTTAGTCAGTCTTGCTCTTGTTTTGTTCACTTCAGACCCCCTGCCTGCGAAGTAGAGGCATTGGATTTGCCTACCAAAAACCCCTGTGTGTACAACTTTTAGCGTCGAACTAATAATCATCATCCTGGGGACCTGGAGTGTCCGCGCGTACCAGCATTTCAACTTTTCAGACTGCATGGGATGAATCCTTTTATGGTTACGGATAATCCCCCGGCAGTTCCTATCACATACCTGCGCATCATAGACAGGGTTTCATTTCTCTATAGTTACTTTCCGCGGGATTATAGATGTCGCTACCATTACCCACTACTTTGAATTACATACAACGAGGCAGTTACTCAAACTCGTCACTCTTTCGGGAATATAGCAAGGAATAATACGCTACCGGCTCCAGCAGTTTGGACAGGGTTAAATCTGCAATAGGTCCCACACTGGATCTACAGTAATCAGGTGTTCGTAGGTGTAAATCAGCTAGCTGCAACATTTGCATACTGTATACATCTTAAAACACACCTAAATTGGGGCTCGCAAAGTGGAAGGTTATCGCAGGTTATTGGTCACCCCCTTTAGCTTTACGTTTCCTTAACTTCAAAAATCTTCATATAAATAACTTTATATATAAATTATAAAAGTAAATAAGTTAATAAATTGTAAGGGTTATTAAAGTTTAGAAGTGAAGTAAGATAGGTGTAGGAAGGTGTAGATAGTATGGAAAAAACGGTGCTGATAGCGCGTTACAGGCTGTAGCAGCTGCAGGCAGCTGTATACTGCAGATCCAGTGTGGGACCAACTGCAGATTTAACCTCGTCCTTTATTATATGCAAACAAGATAGGTAAGTCCATCAACTGGCTGGGCAGTGAAAACGATCTACACTACAACCATGGCTTCGATTATGCCTGCGGCGCCAGCTTCTGGGCCTGGCCAAATTCCCGAGATTGTTAGCCCAGCACCTGCAAGTAACTCTTTCCACTGCTTTGCTGTTCGCTCTTTGCCTCCGCCGAAGCACATCATGGCAATGTCCAACGTGGCATGCACTATGCCTGCCCCCTTTTCGGGCACAACCATTTCATGAATGAGTAACTTTGAGTAACCGGGCGTCATCGCTTTTACAACCTGTTCGAGAATCTCCAATGATTTATAATCGGACCAATCGTGGAAGATGTGATGGAAAAAGTACGCCCTAGCCCCTTTACGTGATTGTCAGCACCTTGATTTTTTTAGTTTCCCAAGGCTAGAGAATACTGTTACCTTTCACTGGCTGCACTGTGAAGAAGTCATACGGCATCTTTTCGATCTCGCTAGGAAGCTGAGGAGCCAAGTGTAGCACAGTCTCAAGGTCCTGAAGGACTAGACGCCCTACACCAGGGTGAACCCCAAGGAACCGCACCAAGTCATGGCCTTTGCCGCCGCCGACATCGACGAGTAAGGGTACGTCTTGTCTCGCGTCGTGCATCAGCCTACCGGAGACATCATACCATTCCAGCCACTTCTTCCTAGCACCCACTTCCCTTCCCATAAAGGCATTGAAGTCTCTAAACGTGTCCGGCATCGTGCTGATCAGCTCGAAAGTGGTCAAGTCTGTATTGAACGCATACTGTATGAAGCCAGCTCTCGGGTCAGTTGGGCAACGGTACCCGTTGTTTCGAAGGTATTTTGGGCTTTGTTGTGCACCCGTCATCAAAATCTCACCCCTGTCAAGGTGTAAATCGTTAGGAATCTCACGTTCCACGAGAGCCCAGATCAACATACACTTACACCATCCTGTACCCTGCCGCAATTCCCTCCGAAGCCATTGCGTGGGTGACTGGTTTCGCTTCCCATGTTCTCTCGCCCACCTCATCTAATAACCCGACTGGGACTAGCACTCGAAGTAGTCGTACTGGATTGGCGATGCCACTTTAGCTATAGTCCGTTTACAAGGACATCTATTGGCCGTATGGTACTTACTAATGAGCTCTTCCTCTCCGCCAGATAGCGATGCAAGTTCATGGGATGTTATTGGTCCACCCTTCTCGGAGATGTACCGAAACAAGTTCATCTCAACTGCAATTCTTGCGGCGATTGGGGTAAACGGCTGTGTTCATAGTTAATCTTTGTTCATGAGTAGTGAGATGGCACGGGCCCAGGGCGATTTACCGCATAGATCATATCAAGGGCCATCTTCTCTGGCTTCTCCAGATGATGGATAAGACTTTTGCTCAGCGATATTGCCTCATCGCTTGCTTTGGGGTCGCTATCAATACTACCTTTGAGGCCTACTAGCCGATCGATCAAATCATCAATAGCCTTGGAAGCTGGAGATGTCTGTTCAGGCATCTTGACTGAGGGAGTATTAGAGACCAAGGAAGCTAATGGATGACCCTTGGAAAATCTCAATTGTAATAGAGCGTAAAGATTATATGCAGTACCTGTTTGTTGTATCTTCTTGTCACTTGGTTATTACAACTAGGTGATTAATGACACTGGCCGACTAGAGATTGACCATAGTAGTATGCAGTATGTGTAGATACCAACACAAAGTTAACCTGCATTAGCTCAAGCTCCTTCTCCATGGTCTTTTTAAACACATGATTCGTGGTGCATGTGTACTCCATAGGCGCACGGCGCACACTGCTGCGAGTTCGCTCGCCCCTCTCCGAAGTAAGGGTGCGGATCATGTTCCTCGAATGCGACACCAATATTCCAGTTTGCTGCAGGCTTGCTACTGTAGATCCTATTGGGCGTCAGAAGAAACTGTCGGATCAGCACCCTGCTCTCTCAAGATACACGTCAACGGTAAGTCTTCTCAATAAGCCTGCATTCAAGTATCTTTACTCCTCGGGTACTCCGTAGGCAGTCTTAGAAGTGCAAGGATTTAAATGCCAGCGATGTGCAAAAGGACTTATACGGAGTACATGCAATATCTTACAACGTAATATGACAATGTTTCTGAATCTACTGATTAGATAGGGGATTTCAAGTGACAAATCAACTTTGAGACAGATCAACGGCTAGGTTGTTCACATAATATGTACCTGTACCAGCCAGTGCTCTTTCTATTAACTCTTAGTGTCTTGTTGATGATTATCATCTTGGTGGCCTGTATCTCCAGCGCAGATACGTGACAGGCTCCCCAGTACAGGGGTATCCGTTTAACTACCACGAATACTCCAAAGGATTTAGACGTGCGAGCATAGACTAGCGACCAATCAAAATATAAGAGCCCGCAGTTTTAGAGGCTCTGATTGGTTTTTAGCTTTATGCTAGCACTTCAAATCCCATGGAGTAGTCGTGGTAGTTAAAGGGATAGAAGAGTACCTATGTATGTAGGTACTATATGTTCAATAAGGTCTAAGAGCTTAGGTAACCTACTACTACGAGAAAGACTTGGATATTAAGCGAGCTAGGTACTGATTATGTACATATGTTGAAATGACAGAAGTTTTGCAAGGATACTTAGAAAAAGCCCCGCGCCGGCCCCTTTCCGCGGGTCTTCTCCAATGCACTACTAATGCAAGGCATCCAGACACCAACAGTAGGCTGGAGTAGGAGGGTCCCTTGACAGTTCACAACGGTTTTGTCCACTGCCGACCAATCTTTGCGATGCGACTTATCGCTAAAATGATGGTCGATGCAGCGAGAAGGACGCCTGAGAAAAGTATCAGCCCCAGCCAATTATCGCTATCGCCGAGTATAGCGCCAGCAATAGGGTAACTGATAAGAGCGCCAATGCCGACAAATAGCAATGTCATCCCAATCCGTGTACCGATCTTACTTGGGTCGTCAGATAGCCTGACGATACTAGCCACGGGAAGTCCTAAAAAGGTGCCCGATGAGATACCGAAGAACACAGCTACAACTATGATGCCGGCAGAGGTGTGAACCGCCAGAAGAGAAAAGGCGAGAATGGTTGCTACAAGGGCCATTGCGGTTTGCATGTTAATAGACCCTGTCATATCTGCAAAGTAGCCGAGGACCACCCTGCCTGCCAGAGACCCGGCGTTGATGATGATCAAGAGGTTGTCCGAGACGTTGGTTGTGACATTCGCGCGCGCAAGGGCATACAGCTGGAAGTATGTCGTAACGACGTAGAGGCCCATGAAGCCAAACACAAGACCGAGATTTAACAGCATATACGGTAGATCAGTGAATGCGGTCCAATCGATTACGCTCCGTGATGCTGTAGGCTTCGTCTTGGACTTCATAGGGATGATGAAGAGAGACGTGCCCAGGACAACAAAGGCGATCACTCGAGTCGCCCACCCGAAGCCGATGCCGGCCAAAGTGTAGGTGAATATTGCTGGGTATATAATGCCGCCTGTGATGATGCACATGAGTCACTCGTTCACCTTGGCGACGGAAAAACAGTACGAGATAGTTACCCTTACCGATAGCACTTCCTACTGAAGCAATACTAATTGCAAGGCCCAGGCGCGCGTCAAAGTATTGGGCAACGACGGCGGGCGCCGGCAGGAAGACACAACCGGCGCCCAAGCCGAACAAGACACTTTGGGTCAGCAAGACCTGGTAGAACTGGCTTGTAACACTCAGCAGAAACATGCTGACCACTAGGAGGGCCGTGCCCACCCATAGTAGGGACCGAAAGTAGCCAAGGTCGAACAGGGGCCCCACGATGAGAGACGTGACAAAGAACAGGGCACTCTGCGTAGACCCAATCCAGCTGATGGTGAATGCAGATTGAGACCTTAGTCCCTCTAGTTCGTAGTAGGTTTGGAACACCCCAAACGAGTTCAACATACCCCTGCACAAGAAACATCAACATCTGGCACCAAGAGAGGTCGCCTAGGCTGGGGTTAAAAGCGGCACTAACCATGTGTTGAGGTAGACACAGAATGCGCCAACTACTTGAAGCCAGGCAAACCAGCCGCCTTCATGGGGCACGGCGCCAGGGTCCGGCACGTCATCATGGGCTGAAGGAATGCTGACAACGTTCCATGTAGGAGCGTCACTCTTTTCATCGCTAGCCATTGATGCGGTTGACGTTGGGCAAAAGGTGCTGTAGTGTTTGGCGGGAAAGTGAATTATCGTAGTAGGTAGAAGGCAGCCCTTTATCAAAAGGCAAAAGGCAAAAGGCCAAAGATTCGGTTGAGCCGTTGGGGTGGGGGGGCTGGACCTGAACTGATGTGAGAAATAGGGGGTGTTATGGTGCGGGGGCGACAAACTGCATTTGACACATGCATGTTGGCCCTTGGAGCTGGCTTCGGTAAGAACAAGGCTCCGGAGGGATTTCAATGCTCACTTTACATGCCTGTCAATACCTTGAGGTCTTTTGTACGATAAGAGATGGTCATGTCGTTCCGTTGAATTTCTTTGCCGTATAGTCAATTCTGGATTTTGTTTTTCTTTTCTTGAAGGGACTGTTGAGTGCAACTGTGAAAGTTTGCTTACGATCGATATGACTTCGGTTACTTCTCTACTCGACACTATCCAGTCTCTAAGCCTCAAGCTTGAACAAGAGGATGATGTAAAAGTTCGCAATGAAGCGGTTCAGCTATCGAGGCAACTTACTGCCATGCTATCGCGGCCCGAAGACGTGGCCGCGGAGATGATATTCACAGTTCGTATACCTTATTATTCGCTATCGCTATAAGAAACTGATTAGAGTTGCTAGCCATTTATACCGATCGCTGTCAAAATCGCGATTGAGATGAATGTCATTGAACACATCGTCAAAGCTACCGGTCCTATTACTTCGGACGAGTTGGCCAAGCTAACCAACGCCGAAGAACTTCTCATCAGTAAGCTGAATCTCTCAGTATCTTGATGTTTTCCAACCTTCTATGACTGACAATCGCTTAGGCCGCGTACTTCGTGTCATCGCGTCGGTTGGCCTTGTGGCGAATGTGGGTGATAGGACCTGGCAAGCAACGCCAGTAACGAAGGCAATGGCTTTTGAAGGTGTATCTGCAGGGTACAGAATGATGTCAGTAGTCAGGCTTATACAACTAAGACTGCTCTATCATTTGGCCAGCTGACTCTGAATATTCTAGTGAGGAAATGGTCATGGGCGCCGCAGTTAAGGCTCCCAAATATCTGAGAGAAACTGGATACCGCTGCCCGACCAATCCAAGTGACGGGTTCATGCAATACGCGTTCCAGACGAAGCTCTCTTCATTCGAACTCTTCCATTCAATCCCATGGGTTATGGAAAACTTCAACAAGTTCATGGGAAGCTCTATGGGTGCCAGGCAGATTTGGACAGACTGGTATCCCATGCAAGAGCAGCTAATAGATGGTTTCGATCCCGAAACGCCTCTTCTTGTTGACATTGGAGGCGGTTGGGGTCACGATATACTTGCCTTTCATACGAAGTATCCCAACAAAGGTAAATTGATTTTACAAGACCTACCGGATGTTGTTAAGGACAAGGTTAGTATAATGGACTTCCTTGCATCCCCTTTCGACCATGACCACTAACTCCAAATCTCTCTATGAAGCAAGAATTCCCTGATGGAGTCGAAGCGATGGGCTATGATTTCTTCACCGAGCAGCCAGTTAAAGGTAGGTGAGATCCTATGCTATCAAATACGTTCGTAAACCTAATTACTCCTAAAGGCGCCCGAGCGTATTTCTACCATCATATTTTACATGATTGGTCGGACTACAAATGCGAGGAGATCTTACAGCAAGTGAAGAATGCAATGAAGCCCGGCTACTCCAAGCTCTACATCCATGAAATGATAGTCCCAGATGCGCAAGCGTCTGCCTATGTAGCTATGCTTGACATGACAATGATGTGTTTCAACGCTGGGATGGAAAGGACTACGCGGCAGTGGGAAGAGCTTCTGGCAAGGGTCGGTCTCGAAGTTGTCAAGGTGTGGACAGCACCAGAGGATGGTGCTGGCGGCATTGTAGAGGCGATGGTCAAGGAATGAGACCCTAGAAGGCATGGGAGTGCGCCGAGTCGCTTTATTCCCATCGCAACCATTTCCTAACGCAACTACATAATACTCGCTGTAAAATAAGTATCACATCATGATATTAGTAGATACCGGCGAGCTGGTTCCAATTGACTGTCTAATACTTCGGACATGCTAGAATCAGCATCAGCCTACCAGCTCATGATAGGACCAATGCTCAAAACGAGTCCCTTGATGTAACCCATAAGTTGGGTACTAGAAAATCCTTCGCCACGTGCAGCACGCACAGAAAATCATGCTGAATATGTCCGAGCCTTACCATTCCTGAGATTTATAGCAGTCTTCACCGTGCCCTCCGTGATATGGATAGAAGCTTCCTCTTCTGGACATCGTATCATACGAACTGAGTCTGAACTGAGGTACTGAAGGATTTGTAGAAACGGGATATGGTGTTGACAGACATCAACAGCGCGGCCTTGAACAGGCGATGGCAGGACTATTTCGGACAGACTCGGACTATGCCCCTACAACTACCTACATATAACAGTACCAAAAAGGTAAGGATCCGTCACTAGGTGCGCACTCCACCCTAATTCCAACCCTGCATGGGATGTCGTTATACCATACACCGTGTTACTAGGTTTCCACCCCCGGTTCAGTATCGAAGGAATCCAAACTCATACTGGCTGAGTAGTACTTCCTCGGTACCGTCAGTGATGTTATATTTGCAAGGATCTGATCGAAAGCTCTCAAACTGATCATCTCTAACCTGAGAAACACAGTGTATGTGATGTTTTGCATGCGCGGTGCTCGTGCAGGGTCAGATCGGTACAAGTGAATACGACGAAGTGAACAGCTACGGTACTCAGAGGAGTACCCCGTGGGATTAGGCTACGAGAGGTCAAGCGAGAAAACTACTATGATGTGAAAGAATTGTGAGAGATTTTGAGTTTAGCATTTCATCCCCCCCCCCCGTCCTTCTCTCGTCTTGAAATCTTTTTTTTTCTTCCGCGCCGCAACAAGGGGGCAGATGCAGGGGGATAGCGTATCAACCTAGGTATACGACAAGTATTGAAGTCCGGGGGCATTGCATAGAAAACTTGCGCCATCCCATCCGTCGCCTTGAGAAATCAAAGTGTGCTTACTCTTGACTGTTGGTTCTGAAGTCTCGACATCCAATTTTTCTTGCTTCCTCAACACACACTCGCCCAACATGGTGTTGGGACCTATGGGCGCGGGCCTCATCGCGCTTGCGTGGATTCTAACAGCAATAACCACCGTCATCGTCGGTCTAAGAGTATGGGTACGATTTCGAGTGCGACGGCACATGATACTAACAGTGGATGATCTCCTCGTTCTGACTACCTACGTGAGTTTGACCCTTATGTGACCACGCGCGCACCAAGCTCACGAGGCGACCTCTATAGGGTTTGGTGATTGTCAACTCCATCTTCGTTACCATTTCAGCAGACTGGGGGCTTGGGGAACACATGGCGACACTAGAAGATGAGCCGCTCCGCATCATCTATTCCATTAAATGGGCGTTCCTCGCAGAGGGGCCAGCCATTTTCGCTGGTGGTTTTGCTCGCATATCCTACGCTATTCTCTTGCTGGGCATCACACCTCCTACAAAAACGAGACGTATCTTTCTCTGGTCCATCATGGGCCTGCAGTTCGCTGCCGATCTCGCCGCTGTAATCGTCACATATTCCCAATGCCGACCACTCGTGGCCTATTGGGATCCCAGAGTCAAAGGGGACTGTTGGCCTCCAACTTATCAACAGTATATCGGCTTTACCCAAGGCTGTGAGACAGACCAGATAACCATTCTTTAGGTTCGTTTTGGCTAACTCTTTCAAAGCAATTGTCTCTGCAGTTGATGTCGTCCTGGCTTTGTACCCAACCTCTTTATTCTGGAACTTGAAGATGGAAAGGAAACAGAAGATATATCTCAGTTGTGTCATGGGATTAGGCGTAATGTAAGTCATTACTTCAAAGCTATCGACATATTCATTTTTTAACTAGTAGAAACAGCGCTAGCGCAGCATCCATCGCGAAAACCGTCGCTCTCAAAAGCTTCACAGAAACTCAAGACTTTACTTGTCAGTAACACCTCAGGCATATCCCACAAACTAATCAGTACTGACGTGGAGGATGAAACAGATGCTTTATCAGAGACTGCATATTGGTGGACGTAAGTATCATCGCAAAGCCCGAGGAATGCCGCTCTGGGGAGTGGCCACTCGGATACCCCAAAATACTAACACCCTTGATAGAACCGAGATAAGCGTGGTCCTATTCGCGGTGTCGATACCGATCCTGTCGCCTATCATTCGGCCAACAAAGACCATGTCGAGCGGCCGTTCTGGCCCATCCGGTGGCGGTGTAATCATGAACACCTTCAACTCCCGAAAGCTCAAGAAGAGCAACGGATCGTCGAACGCGGACGAAGGCGATTTTGAGCTCCTCGAAGAATCGCATGGTTACATGCACAACAATAATTCCTCGGACGGCGGCCCACAGCCTGCGAAGACTTACGATTATTCGATTTCCCGACAGAACCAAGCTCAGCAGAACTTTAGTACGCCCGGAATAAAGCGGGAACTGACGGTTTCTGTGACTCGGAACACGGGATATGGCGATAGGGAATTCTAATGACTGGGAGCATCGATACCTTTTGACGTTTGAGTTACGTTGCTTGATTTAAATTGTACATTTGCCAACCCTAACTCGACGTTACGGGTTTGGCTAGCGTTGGCGTGTACCTTTATCGTTATATTTGACGAATACCACTGGTTGTGGTCTTGCGATCCGCCTGTATGAACTTTGGGGGATTGATGAAGATGAATGTTTTGCTTCTTTACTGTATTATGATTCAGGCGCAATGCCTGTTAATGTCTATGTAGGACTACAAAAAGGAAAAAATTAGAACCTGTATTCCAAACATTCAGTACCCTCTACTGCACCCTGACCACTGCTACTCTCACTGTTCGCCGAAGATTATGGAATGCCTGGTAGCATTGACTCTGGGATAAGGCATTCAGCGCTAGCGACTAAACCCTACTACTCTCACGCCTCGGAGACGGCCCGCTTCTTCATAATACACCGTCTCCAAGACGACCCCGTGAACATTGAGATTCCTCTAGTCGACGGCAATAAGGACAACGGTACGTTTTACCCTGTGTATAGGGAACGGTGATCTACCCGAAAGAGGAAAAGACGAGGACAGGGGCAGGAAAGGGGGAAACTACGTACAGCTTCCACGAGAGTATTTGAGTAAGGGGTCTTCAGGTTATCTTTATTATAGCCTTTTCCTGCGATGGTCGATAGGTGATCGTTACGCTCGTCGCGGCAGACACGTATACGCGTGCAGTCACGTCTCGTCCTCCTACCCCTCCTATTATGTCTATGTCGGTGTGGGCCAAGATTCATCTCTAGAGTCGGTATTATATCTGTTCCCGCTGAAAAGAGGTTCACATATGGTCGCAATCATGGCAGTACTAGCTCAGATCATTACCTGCTGTGGGATTTCGCTTCGATCCATGTCTTTGCAGCAACCTAGGTATGTTTGAACTTGACCATCGTATAATTACTACTAAATATTCCAAAGCTCTGTAAGATCTCTTAGCCCTATTCGCCCCTGGATGATGTGTTGGAAGTAAATAGACAACGACCGCACTGTAAATTTTGCTGTGCACTGGTATGCCTTGAAGGGCTATTTCATTGATAAATGTAGATGAATAGTAGGCAAAGGGTAATTTTAGTCACGTAGCAACGAAATCCGTATAATTACTCGTTATCTGTGTTTATACCACTGGCGGTTATACGGGTTCTGTTGTCAGGTGGGCTGTTGCCTACTGAGATACCTATGTGGAATCGCCGGCACTCTCAGTAGCAACTCCATACGTACCTGAGGTACCAAGGTAGCACTACGTAGGTGTTTGATCATAAACATGCCTCTTTTTTCTTCTCCAATATCTAGAATGCAGCTTTGCGGAGTTCTCATGAATTACCTTGAGCTAGATTCAACCGGCAATATGACAGAACTTAAGAACATGCAAAGCGAGATTGGTCAGTCGGATGATCTCCGAATAGTTTATAAAGACGATCCGACTTCACTCTGCCGGGCTTTGGTCGCGTTTTAGCCAACAAAGCTGGAATGGGATCTAGTCCAAGATGGCAAAAAGATTCGAATGAACTTGCATGGTATTGCAGCCGCCATCATGTTCCTACGTCGCATATTTGCATTCTCTGGGGTCCATACCCTATTTGGGGCGAATGAATCTCGGCTGATGCAATTTGCATGGAAAGCCGAACCGCTCTCTGACCAGACCAAACCTGAAGAAGTTCAGGCACTACTTCAAGAACTTGAGGTCCCCATCCAAAGGGGAGAAAGTCTTACACTCTTACAGGTCCTGGATCACATCACAATGGCAGACTTTTGGGGATCAGCATCTCTGCGCCTCGACAGTCCCAATATACTGGTCCGCAAGGAAGGCAGACGTCAAAAACTCGTACTAGACAAGAGTGATATCAAGGATATTTACAAGAGAGAAGTAGTAACGCTCCAGATGGGCGATAGCATCGAAGAAAAGCTTCGTATACGCTACCAAGATACTTTACCTCTTCGAGGCCGTTCCAAAGGAGTTGCGAAGCGGAATTGTAATTTCCCTCTAATTATCCGACTTCATTGCCGGCCCTATGAGCGCGAGGACTCGCAACCCGCCCTCACAAGCTTTTCTGATTTTCGTTCATTCACTGTTCGACAAGAAGCCATAGATGAGGCAGGCTTAGAGGAGAGAGAACACATTTATACTCTCATCGCCTGTTACAAATGTCCCTCTACTGGACAGAAGACCGACACACATGGGGAACTTCAATTGTGGACAAAGGGCGGGGTACC
Source organism: Xylaria bambusicola (assembly GCF_022495145.1). Taxonomy (NCBI): domain Eukaryota; kingdom Fungi; phylum Ascomycota; class Sordariomycetes; order Xylariales; family Xylariaceae; genus Xylaria; species Xylaria bambusicola. The sequence goes on along the minus strand of NW_025953628.1, from coordinate 150,106 downwards.
CATTGGGCCGATAAATGAACCGCTAGATCGGAGAGACACTTTGTTCATCCATGACCCCGGTTTTTGTATCGGTTTATCGGATAAAGTTGAGTCGGTTCTTCTCTACGGTAGAGTAGACTTGACGAACTATAAGGAAGACCACAGAGCTGCAGAAGTCGTCAAGAACACATTTTGGCCTTCTCAATATCAATGGGTTAAATATAACCAAAAGCAGAAACAGACACCGAAGACTGCTTCTCACGATTTGTCTACTCTGTTCCGCGATGGCATCAGAGGTCCTACCCTGGACAGACCGACACTGTAGCCAATAGACTCCACGAAAGGAGATACTACAATGACTGATGGAAAAACTGGTCGTCACGGCTTGAAGAGATAGCACCGTGATGTAGATGGCGATAGGGAAGAGGCGATATACCAAGGCTCTAACCAGAGCGAGACGAACAGGTAGAAGAAGCCTACACAGAACTCTTAACCTCAAAACGGCACGGATCATCATTCTGGCCGTGAGAGAGCACCGTGAGGCAATTCATATGGACTCCAGGGACTAAAGTCCGGCTCTGGGTCTAAGGGGAATCCACACCGGCCTCTAGAGTCCTAGGAGGCGCCTGTACAATCAGAGCCAAGTCACACACTACCGGTATAGGTAAATAGGTGGTAATAATCACAAATCTAGACCGAAGAGGCGATGACGACCTCCAGGGCCGCCCAGGGCGTGGAGGAACTACTCCAACCGTAGAGGCCACGCAGGAGGACAAGACTACCGTCACAGCGGAAGTTATACAGTCCAGAACTACAACGCCGGCAAGGGCTATGGAAGTCGAGGCCGAAGGCAAGCCTCTCGAGGTCGGGGGCCGGCCCGGAGCATAGAGGATCTTCTTATTTCAGGTAACCGAAATAATACTTGACGAATGTCTGCTGTGATCTTGTGAACTAGTCTTCTTCATTTTGATTTCTCAACATAGCTCCCTTCAGTAACCAGCTCGTGACAGCTGTGTGATCTTTTTAATTTCCTATTTTCATAGCTAGCAGCATAAGCTAGTATTCAGGACTTTGAAGATGACTTATATTGAATGATTGGAGCTGGCAGCCACAAGTTGACAACAATCGAAGAAACTCGGAGGTACCAAGGTAGCCACACCCGAATAACCATGGAATCCGTGTAACCGCCCATTGTATAAACAGCAACGAGTATGCGGATTCCAAGGTCAGGTGACTGCACATATGTCATGCGGAGAAAAGATTTTCAACCTCTCGCGGTTTACATTTCTAAAACAGCAAAACATCACACGGGAACTTTGCCCCCCGCTCCATCAATTAATCACTGCTGCTCTTATTGACCTTCTACTGAGCTGGAAGGCACCTCGTATGTGATTGACTGGCCTGCTGCCATTATCCAACTCGCCACTCGACAATTATCCATGCGGTCATCTTACAACATCAACACACACAGCACAAACACGCGTCAACTCATTGAGATACCCCACGCTCAAAGCCTAATGGAGTTCTCGCAACCCAAATTTCGCCCTGTATTGGGCGAGACCATGAGCACCTAGGAAGCGTGTTCCTCGGCATTCTTAAGTGGTTACATGTCCTTCAAGTATCCGCTCATCGTGTCGCTGTGGACGGAGTGGCGACAGCACGAACAAGATAAGCAGAAAGAACAACAACAGACCACATTTGTTGTCTTGACAGCAACCGAACCCAACAAGTAGCTTATGCAAAAAGCCTTGAAAAAGCAACTGGACAACAGTAGAATTGAAGGCGAAATCAGCGTTGAAGTGGCTGCCATTTTCTTCCGAGCACATGGGTTCATACCCGGGGCGCGTTTCGCGCTTGTTGTCGATACTCTGATCCCTGATCTATCTGCTTGGGATCATGCAGTCTACTTTGGTGTTTCCACCTGGAATAGATTCCGTGCTTCCGGTGACCAATGGTCCCGGGTATGCTCACTCTGCGCCCGTCCAATCGCGTTTTGGCCTGGCGTGTGAAAGGCCTACTCAATGATTCCTAGTTTCGAGTCCCCGCCGAACTTGACCCGTGGGATGCGTGAGAAAATGATCACGATAGGCTGCGAGTTCGATGAGGAGGGTCCGAATCTAGAGATTGCGAACCAAATCATGTCACAGATAACGCTCATTACAGCCAAAGTTCCCCTTATATTGATTGTGTGTGAGGAGAAAACGAAGTATTTGCTACTGGAAGCTTCCCACGAGAGGTTTTCATTGGGTACGAGATGGACGACCTCACCTCGCTCGAGCAACGAAGGGTTTTTAGCAGAGCGACGCAGAAGCCCAGGATTCTTTGGGTTACCATGGGTATCACCCATGTATCTCAGGGATTGTGCAATCCTGATGCAATCATATGTATTGGCCCATTGCGGAGAACAGTCCACGAACCTACGTATCGGAGCGCACTAGTCATGACAAGTGCCATCAGTATCAGCGAACTTGAAGCGTGCCGCTGTCTGCTCCAGACCGAACCATTGGAGAGACAAGGGCCTAATCCTATCCTCTTACGTTTCTAGATAGAAGAGGATACGCCTGCGCCCAAGAGGCAATTACATGCCGATCCATTCGTCAGCCTGTTCCTGTGCATTGGGACATTCATAAAATGTCGTATTGTTACACGTGTAACCTCTGTACCGGTTGAAGAATGCAGTTCGCCTTGCACTTCGGCCGTACGAAGGACCATTGCAGGCTGTTCATGACCTTCCAAGACATGCAGGCAATATTGGAAAGTGAGGTTATACAGACTTCGCTTCTTGAAACAGACCCTAGAGACCCAGGCGGTCTGGGCTGGCAGATCATTTGTATATAGAGTCACCTCAAGCCACCAACAGCCGAGAAGGAGTTGGTTGGTCAAGGACTAATGCAGCCCTAGTTGATCATTGTAATCAGAATCCTCAGTTCCAAGCCCAGTTCAATCTGCCCTTGTTATACGTATACAGTGGCTGGTGGCTGAAACAAATGACATCGGCTTCTGTTGGCTACAGGCAGGACTATCTCCCGCTGATGCGCACACTAGTTCGGAGCATCGTTACGTTGCTCTTGCCATGACCCGACCGATTGCTATCCACCGTCCTTTTCCGGGACAGTGTGGATTCCAATTGGCATCTTCAAGCGAAGACGATATAAAATACGATACGGACGGTCACGTACGACTTACTAATAGTCTTCTCCCGAATCACCTACAGTCATGGATGGATAAAGGGGCACCATGGCTGCGCATATTCTTCTTTGACGTGGCCAAAAAATGCAAAAAGATCTTGCTATTAAGACAGCGTGTTCTAAACCGCAATGGGCATAAGAATTTCATCTAGACCTCTGTTTTCTCATTTTCTTATCTAGATAAATCTTTAATATAAAATTTTATATATTAGATCATTAACAGCCTTTGTAGAACTAAAAGTCTGAAGAAAAACCTATGTGAACCAACTACGACTCTATTCCAAACGTTCTCTAGTTACTAGTAGTACCTGATTTCATGGCAGTTAGCCACTGATATCGTCCGTATAATACTAATAATCAGTCGGCTACAAATCTGCATCTGTATGTCTTGCTCTATCCTTCTTAGATTGCACTCTGTTCATATGTACCCTCCGCTTTAGGTATAGGAGCGAAAAATCTTAAGATGACCTGTCGTATACCCAACTCCAGACATATTTGTACTGGGCATTGGGTTGGCAGCGCGTGGGACGCCATTTTTTTGTCTTGATGTCTCTTGTTTTTTCCTGCCACTCTAAATCGCTGGGCGGTAAGGTGCGGCAGGAGTTAATACTCGCGTATTATCTACAGTGTCTTACAGGAAGTTTGTTATGTTCTAATCCACCTTATGATATTATCTTCATATCCATGATCTGTCAAGGCTAGCAAATTCTTGAATTTAAGAAGTCTGTCAATTAGGAAATACTGCCACATGTGTTAACTCCGGCTTTCTCGTCCACCAAATGTCTTCATCATTTGTTTTCCGTTATAGAGAAATAGATATCTTTAGTGGTTGTCGACTCTAGTAGCAAGACTCTGCTGTCTGATTACAGTACCATCATAACACAGCTATTAAGGACCTATTAGCATGGAGAAATGAAGGTATAGACTTACCAGAACAGGAAGCTAACCTAGCGCCTCGCTGTGGTCAGATAATGTGCTTATTACTGGAGACAGCGAGGGAGGGATCTCGGAATGGCGAGCATCGAGAACGTCTCGAGGAGTACAAGAGCCTGATCAAAGAGGATCTGCCGCTAGATAATTCTTTTGCTATCTTCGTTATCGAGTTCTTTGAATATCGGGTTCTAGTAGATGAGCTCATCCGCTATCCAAGGGATATCAGAGATGCGGCGATAACGCCCCTCACGACGTTGAACTAATTAATCAATCAATCAATCGTAGTCCTATACCCAAGCACGTTCTTCGGTCACCGGTGTATATGATGGGATGGCCATCACTTGAAAGTGTGCGATATAGTCGAGGTAGAAAAGAGAAAAGAAGATCATGTTTTTCGATTACCTTCTTTAATCCTAGGGTATGCGGGTAGACACTCATGCGGGGCGTTGACCACCACCTGCAGCGCCCGCATTGAGACACAGTACTTCGTATGTATGATCAGCCAGACTCCTAATCGATATTAGTGAAATGGCACAATTCTGACCACTACCATACCTCAACTGTGTTTATGCACAGTTTTCCACCTATCATGTGAGAGATTCCATCCCTTACTTACTAGGTATCCTAGCACATCGAGTCTCGCAAGATGAATGAAAAGTTATAACAGTCCAGCCTTGCGAGCTGAGTGTGGCTGAATAGTCGGTCACCCTTGCAAGATCGATATCAGAGCTGGGCTAAGCTGATCCAGTACTACCTAATTCCCGCTTGTTCAGGCTGTCCCCTGCGTTATGTTGCGCCAAAACTAGCGGTCTTATTGCGCACCAAAATCCCAAGGCCTCGTCACGCAGTACAGACGGGCTCCGGGAATAGCAAAGGATTTCTCCGTGCAGGTACAACCCCTCACCGCCTCGCACAATGTCGCCTCAAGGAGGGGTAACGTCGTAGGGGAGGAAGACCACGGGTTGAGCATTCAGTAGAAAACGGACCGACGCTCCTCATTCTCAAACGTGGATCAGCACAAGAGCATTACTCTTTCACTTCGGTTCAATCTTAGTACTCGGGGATACCAATAGGTCATAGTGCACAACAATAACCAACAGACCATCATGGCGACTCATGTCAAGCTGACTGTCACCCATTATCGCCTGCCCCAGCACACACATGAGGACTTCATGAGATGGATCATCGATGACCACTTGCCGCTACTCATGCCCATCTTGAAGAGAAATGGCTTTGTGAGCTACTCGCTCGTATGTTCCATCTCGCCCGCCGCTGGCATTGGTTAGTGATGGCCCATTGACCCCAAAGTAGTTCGATACACCTGCTTCGATGAACGAGCAACTCAAAGCCAGCATGGCGGGCGGTCACAGAGAGAAGTGGCAGTATGCTGATTTCGACTGCTTCATTGAGTACGTGTTCACGGATGTCAAGAACATTGAGGGCATGCTCGCAGATCCCGATTGGGCCAAGTCCGTTGAGCACGAGCCCGATTGGGTAGACACAAGCAAGGCTTTGATGTCCATTGGCTACATCACACCCTATCTGATGGAGAATGGCGACGTTGTAAATGTTCCAAAGTTGAAGTGATGTTCTGGGCCCTGAGCTGCGAGATCTCCTTGCTGTGTATGTAAAGTGGTATTCTCTCTGTCAGATGTCCGAGGTAGCTACGACGGAGTATATGTAGGATAGTTTAAAATAGCACAAAGCTGATCACTATAACTAGAGACAGAGGACAGATGCCCACTTCTCATTTAAGACAGCCGGTAATAGTCCATGTCCGCCCCGGTGATCCCAGCATTGGCATCTCATTAATGATGATAAATGATCTGGTCTATAGCAGTAGACATTAGAGTCTAGTGAAAAGCCATTCTATAGATTGAGCCGCAAGTCTTCCAGGTGGCTCTTGTGGCTTTCCCATTTCCCATAAGGCTTCAGGACCGCGAGTGTCACACGCAGATATGGGCAGTGGCTCATCCTGATATAGCTCGAAACAATAATCTATGCAGCGCTAGCATGGAGTAACGTGATGTTCCCGTGCGGACAATTCTTACTAGGTCTGCAGGTCTCTATAAGCCAAGCGCCTATACTTCAGTACCTCAACATCCATGGTGGAAGCAGTTGTGTATATCAGGTAAGTGTAAGTACAGTAAAACAAAACCTTGCCTGCATTCAGACCGGTCCGCGACCAGGAACAATAGGAGGCGGGGCGATTCTCGTATCGAAGATACGTCGATCGACGACCTTGAAATCGAAGAGCTTGTCAAACTCTGCCTTATTGCGCATGAGCTCCTCGTTGGCCTTCGTGAGCTTCTCGGGCTGACCGTCTTCAGCGACATTCAACTTGACGTTGAGCACCCATTTCTGCGCTGAGTCGACGGGCCGTAGATCAGCCCATGGCGGCAGGTGTGCGATAGGACGACCCGGTGATTCAGGTAGGTGATAGTACCTGCTCAACACAATCTCTAGGTCCCCTCTATTGAATGAATAGCTCTCTTGGATGAGCTCATTTGTGTACCTATAGTGATAGATTAGCGATCTAAGTAGTAAGTGAACAGATGAAGGTAGGTTGATGTAAGTACGTGTGTCCATTCGCAAATAGCGATCCTGGTAAGTTGTGTGGAAACGGTATTTCGATCTTCTTTCTAGATGTGATGGGAGAATCTCGTAGAGGGTCCGGTAAGTCAGTCCATCTAAGGGTGGCGGGAAGGCGGTTGAGGTCTACAGTAGATTCCTTGCCGAAGTCTACCTCTGGCGCTACCTCATACGTGGCCTGCAATATGTATGATGAGCGCAGAAGCTGCTTGTTCAATTCCCCCCATAACTGCTTCTCTTGCTGGCGTGGTAGGACGCTTGGGTGTACGGCCTTAGGCAGCCCCTTCGGCTGTGGCTGACCTGCAAAGAAGAGAATCCGGTGAATCGTCCGACGCGCCGTCATCCATGATAAGCCCTGGAGTATGGCGCAGGCTGTGTCGAACTCTCCTGGCTTAACGGATGCAGTGAGAAATAATTCATGCATATCGAATAGTGCTTCGTGACTCTGTCTTGGATACGGTTGGTGACCATGTGGTCCCGTAACTGAGTGATAAGCTGCGGTCCGTCACGACGCGGAGAGTGTACTTCTGCTAAGCTCAGAGTATCGATAAAGTCAAGAGGGATACTGTCTTTAGAGAATTCACTGCGACAGGAAGAGATGAGACGGTACCACTGTAATGGCGTTACGGTAAGTGAAGGATACTGATGATGTTGAGATGCCACGCAGCGTTGGCACTTGTCGCCAGTCGGAAGCGGTTGCTAATTGAGTGCCTTGGTACCTGCTCAGGTACATGCATCTGTACACATAATCGGTAAAGAATTTTCGAATCTGCCGCGATTTTTCCCTAATAGATTGTATCTGGAAGTGCTTGGGGGGCTTTGAATGGCTTTGAATAGCTTTGAATGACTCTTGATGAACGTTAAGAGTTATCACTATTACCATCGACCGTTGGAGCTGTCATTGCCCGTCTGGTACCAAGTGTGGCGTTGGTATTGTGGCTTGTCAGTCAACATGTCCTGTGGCTAGGGTACCATTATAGCCTCCTATTGGCCTGAAAGTTGATGCCGCTTTATAAGGTATTATTAGGTAGTGTTTCTTGCCGGCACGCGTTTTCCCTTCTTCAACTCTAATCAGCTTCTATATAGATTTTTTTTTTGATATAGTATGCGAAGCGTGAGGACAGGTCAATAGGAAATTGTACCGTGCCTTGATTAAATGAAGATGAAAACCTCGCGACTAATAATAGCCTCATAATGGGTCCGCTTCCATGGGCACGCGACATCCCTTCAGTAGCTCCCAAGGCTCCTCGAATTTATGCCGCCACAAGTTTCCCAGGTCTCATTTAATAGCTATCCACAGCGGAACCGAGCAAACAATAGCCCGTGGCTAACTTTCACATGTAGCATGAGGGCCCAGCTGCTGATTTGGAATTTCTCACAAGTTTCGGCGGAAAATGGCTCATCTCCTTTAGCTTCAGCTGTGTCCTCACCACATGGACATTACCGCGAGAATGGTGTTGCTTTGCTTCACCACAAGCAAGCATGAATATGCAGAGAGGAGTTTAATCAAACGTGGTGTAACCTTTTCGAGGTCAGTTGGTGGGCCTACCCAGAAAGGCGGTAGAGTCCACATGTAGGGATAACCAACACGCCTACTTAGTAGGTACGCTACTGTAGATCGTATGACACGCAATATATTGAAACTCGCTCCACCGGAACCCTTGCCAAGTTCTGTTACCATATCGTTTTACGTTGTTTGGTCTCGTGATCCGTTCGACTTAGCTTTATGGCAACCCCCCGATCTCGCGATTGTTGCACCTTTTCAGGGGTCTACAATGCCCTGTACAAGCAGTGACCCTCGGGGGCAAGAAAAGATGATGACATGATCAACATATCAAGCCTCGTGGATCAAAGACATCGTAGGTGGCTGATCCCAGGTAACCAGGAAACTGATCTCTCCATAATGACTTAATAACCCCATCCATTGGGACATTCAAAATGCTCTTTTTACGCAGGCCCGGCTATCCTGCCAGGATACATAGAAGTCTCTAATAGATACATCGCCATAGCTAGAAGTCACAAAGGCAACACACTGTCCAACTCACAAGGCCTCTGTGGATTCTAATTCGAGTTTACCTTAGCGTGTATCCATGATACCAAAGAGGCACATATACTGCGTCAGACGAGTTGATCGGCGAAAAGCGCAGTTTCTTGGACATTACACATCAAGTTCATACACGTCACTAACAGTGGGTTACAGGAGATTTGCGCTCCTAACAACGTAAGTTTACGCAAGCGCTCGGATCTAGATGCCTTGCCTTGGTGTCTGTTGATAATCTCCCTGCCAAAAGTTTGAGCAATAATTATGTCGAGTTACACATCCATGCGAATCTATACTTTACACGGCTGCGAGTATCGGGTTTGAAGAAGTGCGAGGGCTACCGAATTCCTGAGTTTTGTATCAAATGCAGATACACAAATCCGGAACCGGCGACTGAGAAGTATAGACAACGAAAGGCGAGGAGGTGAAACGAAGCATAATTCAAAATCAAAGAAACCCAAGACAAAATAACTGCATTGTCAGAAGAGCAATAACTCACAGGCGAAATTCCAACGCCGGTGTTTCGTTGACAAGTACAGCTGACTTACAGTTTGGAACAAATTGTAGATTTACAAGATTGAGTAGTTATCTTGATCTTCTGATTTAATTATTACACATTTAACTTTATATAGTTTAGTACCTGCCCAAAACGATCGCACCTTTCTTTTGTACTTGTAGCTTCTCGCTTACCGTATACCGGCCGCTTAACTAGCATCTCGAAAGCTGTCAAATTTGGGCGTTTCCCTCGAGTTTCGTTACGTAGTGATAGTATTGGGGACTGGAAACCCACACCACAGGTGAAACGTTTACCAGACATTACCCTTGACTTGCTTGAAGTCCTTGAGTCTAATATCGCGCCAGGCGATGACACCAGCGAGACCAATGACGGTGATGGTGGTGGCGGCAATGAACATGTTTTTGAGAGCGTCATCGTAAGCTCGGACGATAGCTGTGTGGGTTGCTGAGCCGACAGGGTACGAGATCTGAGCAGCCAAGTCACCATAAATGGTGGCAAACTGGTCCTTAGTCTCCGCGGGCAAGTATTCCAAAAGCTTGCGGGGAAAGATGCCGGTCCAGATAGCGCCGGCAACGGTGCCACCGATACCACCACCAACGCTGGAGAATAGACCCTCGATGGCCAGGACGACAGCGACTTCTTGGTGAGATGCTGCAGCCATGACAGCAACTTGCTCGGCGATGACACAGGCACCACCAGCGAAGGCGTAGATGATCTCGACGAAAATGATCCAGCCAAGTGGGGTTCCTTCATGACGGAAGTGAATCAAAAGGCCGATAGCAAGGATGGTAACGGGCACACCAAAGTATAAGGCAACCCACTTGAAGCGGCCGGTTTTTCGGATGGCGACACCCACAATGAGACTGAAGAAGGTAGATCCAATACTGTAGATGTTGCCGATGTAACCTGTCTGCCACACTTTGAGTCTAAGAACGACCTGGAGGAACGACGTGAAGTATGCTGTCCAGATGTAGTACTCAATAAACAGCACGGCAGCGAGAACACAGGCACCGAGGACAGTGCGATCCTTAAGAAGTCGCCATGGCAGGAATTTGACGGGGGCCCAGTACTTCTCCCAAACAACGGCGAGGCCGAGAAGAACAAAGCCGACAACGAGGAAGGAGATGGTGAGGGGATCTCTCCAGCCGTACCGTTGGCTCGTAGCGATGCTGAAGGGAAGGAGGAAAAGGGTGAAGCCGCCAGATACCAAGATGAGGCAGATGATATCGAACTCCCAGAAGTAGTGGACAATCGACTGCATCACAGTACGGCCACTCTTGGGTCGGACGAGGATTCCTTGCTGCACCGCTTTGCGCTGGTTATATGCGAACAAGAAGTAGAGAGGTAAGCAGATGATTGGCGTAATGATGGCGAAGATACCGAAGGCCCATCTCCAGCCGATACCATTGAGGACACTCTGGGCAAGAGGGCCAGTGACCCACACCGTAATTATGTACGGCGAGCTAACATAGGCGAGCACGAATCCTCTGTTCTTCAACGCAGAAGTGTCGGCAATGAAAACACTCGAAGTATAAGAGATTCCGTTATATCTATCATATCATACTTGTTAGTCATTGATGATATTATTATAGTAAAAAAACGAGTTGGTAAGTATCCATACCCGACCCAGTAGAAAATTTGTGCTGCGGCATATGTGTTGACGTTGTTGCAAGCTGCCATGAGAACAAGCCCAAGGGTCATAGAGGACATTGTCAAGAGGTACCCTTGAGGACGACCCCATACATCTAATATCTTGGCTAATGGAAGCTTTGAAATGCCTCCAATAATGTTGGCTGCGACGCCTACTGTAGCCGTCAAAGAGTGTTCTTGGAAAGAACTGGTGACATAGGGGGTCAACAAGAACCCCATTCCTTGTTGTATAGCATCGATAAAGTAAATGAACCAAATCCTGGAATGTCGTCAGCTTCCACCATGGCGAGCATGGGGTAAGTGGTGGGCTTACAATGTATAGGCGAGATAAAGGTCGCGCTTCGTCCAGGTTTTGGTGATGGCTTCCATCTTCTGGACACCTGCCTGAGCATCTTTATTGATAGAATCATCATCTCCCCCCTGGCTGCTGGGGGGTCGTTCGGTGGCTAGAGTAGCATCTTTGCTATCAGCTCCAATAGCTTCCTTGTCGTCTGACCGCGGAGCCACCTCCTCTACCGTAGGCCGCTCCTGGATAAAGGTTTTGAAAGGGTTCCTCATTTTGGAGTCAGGATAAACAACCAAGAAGAGGTTGACTGTATATCCAGAGTTTTTGAGAGATAGAGATCGGTGAGGCAGCGGGAGGGGTGTTGGGCTGCAGGGTATTCTTAAATACAAGCAGTCCTACCATGCTCGGAATCTACCTACGGACAGGGACGGAAGATGGGTGATACTGCATGCGCGTTGAAAGGGCCGGGGAGCGAGTGGCGTGGCGCGATCGAGCCAGACCGTTCGTCGTACCTACACTAACCTGCGACTGCTCCTAAGACCGGGTCTTGCCAAGCACCAAGCGGAGGTGCTGGACTGAGCATTTTCTCGAGGTAGGAAAAAAGTACTCACTAGTATGCGTGCCGACAGCGGGACAAGCACAGGTACTCGTAGGTAACCAATTGCAGAAGCAAACAGTCCACACAATACATCACCACGCCAAAAGCTAGACGCGGTCACTATTCCCTAACTCGGACGACACCGGTCAAAGGATTTCTTGAGAGAAATGAGGGAGTTTTCCTCAGTCGATCAGAACGGCGTTCCCGTCTAGTATTGCCTTGGGGAGTTTTTTTGAACGAGAATAAGCAAGACATTGTCTCATCTCAACATTCTGGTCCTTGAGTATACAGTGGTCTCACACATGGTAAGACAGTAACGTAGCACAAGAGAAACCCGTGCGCAGAAGAATCTTCGGCTTCAGCTGTCTGCCCCATTACAGGGGTGACCGTGGTCCGTACAAAAGTAGACCAAGTGCTAGCTTACTAGCGCCGCGTAGTGGTATGGACCCTTGAAGGAAAATTTTATCAGATTGATCGGATCGATCAGATTGATAAGATAACCATGTCGTCTGCATGCCGAGAACGCGCGTTTGACCCGAAAAACTTGGTGGTGTGCCAACCCGGCATGGCGTGAATGGAATACTATAGTCATAGTGGACCGATTATTGCAACAGCAAGTCATCACTTGCGCTTGGTGTGCATTGCCTCCACTCTCTCTATACCGAGTGATCCAATAGTTAGGGGTTTCCATGTCCCAAATCAGCAAAAGGCTCCGAAGACGGATCTCATGGGAATACAATCTGGTGAGCAATTAGCAATAAGACTGAGAACAAAACGAAAGAAAAAAAATTCTGGCTAGACCGAACCAGACTGCCGGTAGCGTTAGCACTATAGCTTCACGGTGACGGGTTAAATAACGCAAAGAGCCTTGGTATCCCTAAGTTACACATAGCATCTTTCTATAGGATTTGAGCGAGTGGTGGGCAAAGCCTGTTTTTGAAGCTTATCGTATCTCACCAACAGATCTATAATGGGAAAGACGAAAGAAATATGAGAGTAAATAAAACTCGCCTTTCCCCCTGTCATATCTTCCCCATGCCGCTTTCTAGTATGTATTGTTTAGTATTGTACCTGCGGTTTATGCGGGATAGAAACGAAATTCCATGACTTCAGCTGCGAACTGTTGGTCTGCCTGCTATTACACTGAAAATGGCCACCACGATCAGCTGATGGAATAGACCCATAAACTTCTCACACGCACGAGACCAGAGGTCTAACATTAGGCAATTGGCATGTAGCCCCGGCCTTGTGTCCCACAGCTGAACTTATCCGTAGAGCTGAGGGTGTTGAAGGATCAGAAAGACGTACAGTAGCGCGTTGGTAGTATCTTTTAGCTAGTATTGAGGCCACTAAGCATGTAGCTGCATTGCGGAGGCCCCTTCATTCTTACCGCGTATCCTGTAATATGCCACAAGACGTACTGGCTCGAAGTCCAAGATATAATAACACAGCGCTGAAGGGGATAGCACATGACACCTTGGCAGAAACCTATCCAGAAGCACTCAAGAATGAGTGTAGTATTTTAAGATCGTATGAGGTCTAGGCGACCTCGCCTCTGCCGATCTCGGTAACCAGCACGATGGAGTGTCACGACTGACGCACCCGAACGCCAATGTTGATGGTTCATGACGTGCGTCCCGCTGGCCCGTCCGTGATCAGCCCAACCAGCGCATAATCACGAAGTTAGATACATGGTATGCCCCCGAAGGCTGAGGTCACAAGGCTTTAATGAGATGCATTAGTAGTTCTTGTTACCTAAGTCTTGATCAGCCACTAGGAATGCTCGTGCGGTAGAACGGTGGAAATACCTAGGTTACGTCGCACCTATATCCATGTGGTTCCTACCTAGGCATCCATTACTACGGTCGGTACTAGTGGTGACACTTGAACTTCAGTTACAAGTAACTAGTTAGGGAGGGATGATGTATCAGAGCAGAGATCAGGTTTCCGTCATGGGTACAGTAGGCCGTCAGTTTAGAGCCATCAATCCGCGTGAATGTGAGGTCAAATGTTTTTGTCGCGCGATCAGATTACGCAGCCATGCTTTGTTTGGAGGCAAGTGATCGCCAGCTGGCGATCACTTCAGACATTCGACCCTGGTGGCTTTTGGGATCATCACGTGACCTCAAACTTCTAGCGCTAGGATGTTCGCATAGCATTTTGAGAGGAACGCTACATTTATCGTCGATCGATAATCCATCATTCCATCGCGAGATCGATCATCAGCTACGCCAGCCCAGTGATCGACTAATCTCGTCTCAAGATGTCTTTGGCTCAGAAGCCCATTCGCCTGCCACCGCTGAAGGCTTTGCGTGTGCGGGATCCCAACGCCAAGCCAGCGCGAGCTTGCATGTCCATCATGACCACTGTTCTCTGTAAGACTTTACCACGATGCTGACGAATAGCTTCACTGATTCGGCAATGACTAACGCCTCCGTCCCTTCGTATAGCATGCTGGGCTTCTGCAGGCTATAGCACAGCCGGATGCGCCCAGGTCGAGCAAGCCCTGCGAGCATGCATGGACGGACCACGTCCTGCCCCGCCGCGCAAGAGCGAAGTCAACTACCATCTCTCTCGATTTAAGGACAGACTCACATACACGGCGAGGAAGAAGAGGTGATCGGGATGATTTAGCAGCTATTGATTGGACATCCATAATCTGGCCAACACCTCGACTACGCCTCGACCTACCCCCACTCGAAGGCAGACCTGGCGGGTTTCCAACCATTATACTGTTTAGGCGATTAGATCTTCGCCTATCATCATCTAGAAAACGACTACCTCGTGTAGCTTACGCCTTATACATTGTACGATACAATACGAAGACACGAAGAAGAGAGGAGATGAAACAACAACTTGCCCAGGGCGTGCTACGTGCAGTCATAACAGATTCTCAAAATCAGGTAGCCCAGTTTAGAGGTATCCATACGCTCAAACAACGGGGCTAAAATGCTCCCGGGGCTAAAAATGTACATCAAGAATAAGACTCTGAATGTAAATATATCAAAATACCCAACCCATATATACATATTGGTCACCAAGCCCTCTCACGTGCAGCTCACTTCCTGCCCAACACCTAATAACCCCCCTAGCAAAGACAAGGCAAGTGCAGGCTCTGGTAGTTACTGCACGTCTTGCCAGACGGGACCTCGCTACCGGTCTGTAGATACACCTGCCAGTAATCACCGCTCCCAATCTTGCACACGAGGAAGTTTAGCTGGCGGCCCCAAGCGCTGCTCGTGCCCGTGATGATAGTGTCTCCCTCGAGGGCCCAGCCAAGCGCCGCCGCCGCCGTCCCCGCGCTCAGCGTCAGCGTCTTGTACGAGGTGCTGTCCTGGCCGACCGTCAGATACGCGCTGCTGTTGGCGCTCTGGATCGCTCCGCTCGCGATGTTGAAGTACTCGCTGCTCGCCTCCGGGCCCATGACTGGGATTTTCGCTGCTCAGAGAAATACAACATGCGTGTCAGTGTGTCATATGCTATGAATGAATGCGCGATCGTCTACATGGGACGTGAGACAGTTTGGAGTACTCCCAAGGTCGAAAGCAGCGAGAAGGTGAGAGGGGGGGACAAGAAGAGAAGCAAAGACTCACGATCTTGCCGATAAGCCTGCAGATAATAGTGAAAGATAGGCGACGATACACCACGGATCTGCTCCGGCTTCGCGAGGACAACAGCGCAGGGCGCAACCGCAGCCGCAATGGCGATAAACTTGGTGATCCAGGACGGCATGGCAAAGTTACCTAGCTAGTGGATTGTATCTCTTACAATCAAAACAAGCACCACAGGAGCAATACATTTGAGCCACGAATGCAGATCAATGCTCGAATCCATCTCAGCTAAAATAACCCAGCGATATTATTAAATCTAGACAAAACAGCCTCAACAACACAACGTGACCAGGAAGGACGGTGGTGAACGCCATTTCCCTCCCCACTCCTTCGTGAAAACGCGGGCGGATATTTGCTGCAACAGGTAATAACCGGAGGGTTCGCACCCGTGGTGAATCAAGCAAAGGTCAATAAATGTGAAAAGAGCTGCGCCAATGTAATTGGGGTACCTCTCTCTAGTCTGTAGCAAGTGGCCTTTCATCTCTTCCAATTTCGCGAAATGAATATCCAGCGCCACTAAGTGAGTAATGCGTGTACGTGTATAGACAAAGGAAGTATATGATGTGTGCTGTTTACATGAGAAAATATTCTTTCGTTATCTATCTAGAATTAGATCTGTTGTGCAGAGCAGCACGCAAAGGCAATGCATGAGAATTGGGATTGGAGGTAGATTATTGGCTGCCTCTACATATATATATAATCTGTCAGGCTGGCAGCAGGCCACGGAACGGTCAAACACAGCATGGCGCTCTCGCCTCCGCTAGGTGAACTTCCTCACATCTTCCACATATCCGAGTACTCGGAGTAAAAATGTCGTATGCTGCTTTTGCATTGACAGATGCATGAAAACAAACCCGGTCATCCTATAACTAGCGCCACACCGGAAAGGCTGTCCAAACAGGAGAAGAGAACAAACATTTCAATGCCGCCTGCCTCACCGGTAACTCCGATTTATGCTCTTGAGAATGATGCCCCAGTTTCGGCGAGGTGATACGATGATCTTATGCCCAGTTGTTGCGGCGCTAACGGCCACAACCGGTAGACAGAATATTCTATTTCGCAACAAGCGCATCGCAACATGAATTTACCAAAAGGACAGCCGATACCCGTCAGCGCTGTACCGAGATGGTCGAAACTTAAAGACTTAGGATAGATGCTGAACAAACAAACAACCAAACGATACAGATGGCTTTAGTCCAACGTTTTGTGGTTGTAATATGTCCAGAGAATCGCGAACGAGGGCTGAATGAGTGTCATGAGAAATCGGTACGCAGAAACGTAAACTTGAATAAATGAACGAGAATGAGACGGAGAAAAGGGAGGGGTATCCATGCCTCATCTAATGCTAGTAATGGGAATGGTCTTCTGGTATCAGTAGTCGTATTAAAACAGGTACGCGGTCGGTGTTCGAATGTGGGTATAACTCGTCAAATATAGCCGGTGGAAGTCGGAAGACTATGGACTTTGGTGGTTATCCTGAGGCTTAGTTCATGTCTCCAACGCAGAAAAGCTCTATTTCTCCGACACCGTTGGTATACATATTGCTTGCACCCTCCCGCCACTCGAGGAACGCTATCTGGATGTCATCGTCACTCTCGATAGTGACCAAGTCGCCATCTTCGTCACGATATTTCAACCTCAGATTACCCTTACTAATCGAGCTGGTTGTAAATCGTGCGAGTTTGCCGTCAATACGGTCGCTGAGGGATTGATAAGTGATGCTGAAAGGAACAACGAGCGTTACGTAAGTCCCCGTATCACAATTCACTCTTACTCTTAACTGTGTCGGGATCGGTAAATCCTGATTGCTGGCTGCATTGACTGCAGCAGCATTGCCAAGGGCTGACGATACTACTTGCCGGCCATCAAGACTGAGGGGCTGTGACACTGTTGACCCTGGTGCTTGTCCCATAGACGGCGTGGCCTGTCGGGGATATATAGGCTGGGTGGGGAACTGGGACATTGTCGCGCCATACTGGCCATTCTGTTGGTTCAAGCGCTCTCGTTGAACGCCTGGGCTCTGGGTGTTTGCACGCACAGGAGGATCCTGTCGAGGAGATCCAGTTTGAGACCGTGGGATGTTAGAATCATGAGCAGGGTGGAGGTGAGGTGGAATTCCAGGCACTGCAGGAACAGGAGTAGTGGTATTAGCTCTTCGTGTATTTTGCCCGTTGATATCAGGTGTACTGTATGATCGGCTGCGTTGCTGCTGGGCGAGTGTTTGCTGCGAGGCCATGACTGGCATAGATGGTCCCCTCGGGTTTCGTCCATTAACAGGCGTTGAACCGTCTCTTGAGGGCGCCCGCGGCATAGCTGGAGCGGTGTATCGATTGGTGTCTCTATCTTCCCAACCCCCTTGGGGTGTAGAAGTCCGAGGGAAAGGATACTGACCGTTTTGACTTAACAAAGTGCTGGCTGTGCTAGTTCTGGATGATGCAGGTGAGTCTACGGTGGGGGAGAAGTACGATTCGCCGCCGCGAGGCAAAGGGGGTTGTGCACTACCCGTCTGCACACTCAGCTGTCTCGGGGCAAGCGGAAGCGGGAATTGGGGCGGTGGTGCTCTAGCTAGGCTGGCTAGTGATTGAGTGCTATCGGTTGTCACCGACCTAGCACGAAGACTACTACTTGAACCATTATGTGCCATTACACCTCCCATGTTGGAGCTGTATCCTGGGTTAGGAGATGACATTTGACTTGGGATTGGCTGTTCGTCATCGTCGTCATCGTCGTCGTCCTTTTCAGCATATGGATTCTCTATATTATCAACATTTCTCATCCAAGTGAAACCGGGGGTGGCCTGCTCGGGGCTTGTTGCTGACGATTGGGGGATATTGATCTTTCGCTGCACGTCGAGACCAGTAGCCCACTTCTTCATGATTTCTTCGTTGTTATATTTGATAATGAAGTTCTCGACGCCAGGATCACCTTTCCACCAAATTTGTATCGTGTACGAACCTGTAGGCGTACGTCAGATAATACGTCTTTTTTCCGGGAGATGCGACATACCTGGTTTGGCAAAGGATATGACTTCTGTCACGTTTGACATGAAAATCCGACCTTTGAGCTGTAGCTTACTACTTTTGTTACGACCCTTGGAAATAGACTTATTCTTGTCTTTCTTGTCTTTGCTCTTGTTTGCTTGAGCCTCCTTACAACAGAGGAGAATGTTTTCGAAAAGATAAATTTCATACTAATAAATCAGCGATTTGGACCACAACGACGGAAATTCGGCTCAAGGGGCGTACATCTTTCTCTTGTTCGCTACGGCCTGTTATCACCTGGTATGAGCCGTGTAGAAGTAATTCGCCGAAATGATCCACTCGGTGGCTGTTCCAATCATCAACTCGGGCTCTGAGCTCCTCTAGCGCCTCACGCAATAAGGCACGATTGACAGCTTCATTCGCCTGTTTAAGAACTCGCTCTGCAGCCTCGATTCCTCTCGTGAGCTCGTCGTGGTTTTCCGGCGGAACCTCACCTCTCTTGAGTAGATCCTATGGCGAATTAGTATAGTTATCAGTGCAGTCCGAAAGGTTATTCATACCTTAAGCAATAGGGGATATTTGGCCAGTCTCTGCATTGGCTTCAAAAGGAAACCATCAAGAGTATTGAAATCACAAGCGACAGGGTGTTCAGCGAACTGAATCTTGTCAAATACTTGATTTGCCACCTGTGCCGCCTTCCGTTGGTTTGCAATGAATTGCTGGTAAATCTCGAATCCTTCTTCGTTCATCACGAATATTGAGCCCCATTGCTGTGCTGATTGAGGCATTGAGTTTGTCGTCTCAACTCTGATAAGGAATCGTCGCTGAAAGTCTAAAATTCCATTCAAGTTTAGAAATATTTGGTATGCCACGTCACCAGGAATAACAGCCTTATCTAGTAGGGTTTTCTTCAAATCATGTAGATTCTCCATATCCTGTACGTATTTGCGCTCTGTGTCAACAAGTTCGCGAATAATATGATCTCGGTATGTCATTTGGGCGGTGGGCCCCTCAAAACTGCCATCCTCTGGGTAGGGGGCAACTTGAAGGAGGTAGCCACCTTGTTGAGCGATGTCGAGGACATGGTTGATGACTTGGATGACCTACGCAAAATTGGGTAAGTATAAGTACACGGATATAACAAGGATAGGGAAAAACGGACCTTTACAAAGCCTGTCGTATCTTCTCTCATCAAATCAGACACAATAAAGCACTCAGCCGCAGGAATTAGTATTTGTCTCAAACATGCATTAATGAACTTGAATGTAGCTGCCTTGGCACGTCTCGTAGGGTCTGAGGGAAGTTCGGCTGGGTTTAAAGGGACATCGGGTTTGGTCGAATTATATATAGTGAGCAGCGGGTCGCCGCTCCTCAGTAGGCCCCAAAGAGATTCCACGGGATTATATTCGCTCGACATAGCATCCCGATCCAAGACTTGTAAATAGTCTTCGAAATCCGGAACTGTAGCTAACCGCTGCTTGAGTGCCACGCAAATCTGATATAGAGATCTAGAGGCGTCGGCTCTCTGATTAATGATATTGGCCGTGGCAACCACGGCATTTGCCGGCGTTGTGATCGTGGTTGAGGAACCCATGGACGCCAGAGATGTCGTTGAGGCGGAATTGACCGCCGTAGAGCCAGACAGTTGGCTGGCTCTTAAGCTGCTCATAGTGGAGACGCCACCGTAATTGTTGTTGGCAGGGAAGACAGGGGCCGTATTCGTCCTTAAAAGAGCCGGTGCGTGTGCCATGGCAAATCAACCCATTCGAGTGTAGAGTACTACAAAAGGTGAAACGTCCCGACACAGTGGGTTCAAACAAAGTACAGGAGGAACGGGCGGCCGTAAACTCGCTAGATACTCAATAACGTACAACCGTTCTACGAATTTGAGACGAGGTTGGGAAACGAGATGGACCAGCGAATGATTCCGACTGAAGGGAGGTCTGGATGCTAATGTTCCCTTTGTCGTGCCGCCGATTGTACTGGCTGTTGGTGTAGGATGGTATCGGCCGCGCTGTAGTCACGAGGGGCAGGCACCCAGAACACTGGAATGTCTGGAATCCTGCCTGGGTATCAGCAGGCCTATGTTAGCTGTATGGTCGTGATTGTAGATGATTCTCTCAATAGTAACTAGTTAGTCTTCTTGAGGAAGCGCCTTTCCTCGCTTCGGGTTTCTTTTCTCTTATTTTCTTTTTTAGGACTCCTTTTCTTCGTCTATCCTCCTTGCTTGCAATCGGCTGTGCGAGTTTGCCGAACCACCTAGATATTTTTCTTTTGCCCCCGCAGTGGTGGAACTCGAATCGGGAGATTCTATCGGTCGGCTACAAGGACAGTACTATGTAAGTATTCGTGGGGTCGGAGACGGTGAGTGCGTTAGACTGTTCTGGTCCGATATATTGCCGTCGCAGCGCTTTCAAACGGGCGAGGAGCCTCGAAACATGGCAAATCGAGTGGGTGGATTGCCTACTGGTACATGCCGCGAGACCGATGCGGATTACGAGGGTACAGAAAGTGGACGGGGACGGAGACGGAGACGGAGGCTGGGCCGATATGACCAATGCTGATGCAATGCTGCGCTGGCGTGGACGGCGAGTGTCGTCGTGGAAGACGACAGAAGTTGCAAGGACTATCGAGTGTTGGCTGGTTCGGGCTCGCGTCCTAGTACTCAGCTATTGTGGCGATACACACGATCACCACTCGAAGCGGGAGGATAGCTGATGGTAAGGAGTCGAGACGGTTGGCGTGGGGAAAACGAGAGCATGAATGAAGTTGGTTGTAGTAACAGACAGGGTAGGTCGGTAGGTCGGTAGGCAAGCTCGTGGTGGCGAGCGTACAGCAGTCGGGGGGCTGGCTCCGTGCGCTAGACGGGACAGTAAGTCCACTAACCTTGGGAGTTTCCAGGCAGGTAACTGGATGTGGGCAACTGAATGAATGGGTGTGCAGCCTATGCTGTAGCGCGGGTACATGGGACGGTACCTACTGCTAAGGAAGCCTACAGCACCCCCAAAGTCAATTGCCGAGTATCCCCAGCACGTAACCCAGCTGTACAGATGTCAAATGGCCGACCTCTCTAGGTAGCTTAAAGTACCCGAGCAAGTACCTCCCTACCCGCTTCCCAACTCCCAATTCTCAATTCTGCCACCTGCGACTTGCCCTCACCCCCCCTTGTCTCACCTGGGCAGTCTCCTTTTCGCATTATGGGACTTCACGGCTACTCCAGCTCAATGTCCCTACTATCACGACTTTTAACCCATTATGATTACTTAAGTAACCAAGTATGTAGCTATTCATGATTTTATTCATGATTTTGATGTAACTAGCCCAATTCTTTACTAGGTGCTGGATGTAGTTCTGCGTCTCCACAGAATATGGGCCGTGTCATAGGTATAACAAACTGCGCAGTTTGAAAGATCACGGAAGATCCAGTGCTTCGGTCTTCCTCGTTCTCGTAATCCCAATCGGGAGTCTACCAGCAGAAAGGCTCAGCTGAAGGTGCTGACATTGCCATGTACTGCATGATATTGCTGCTGGGTACAACATGTCCAGTGTGACTGGAAGAGCGATTTGACTGGGCTTACATGTACAAATGCCAAATAAATGGTGCTCCCTTTCCCGTGTAGTACTGCATACAGTATGCCCATCCATCCATCCACCCATCCATGTATACACTAATCTATCTGCCTAGGTGCGAAGTAGAGTACCACTTGCTTCAGGGACAAAGTGGTGTGTCTTTTCCTAGGAGATTATGTCGATTCCTTGGTTAGGATGAAAGTCTTTCAGACATGTGTGGTGGCGGGAAGGGGTAAAGCGACACGATCAATTGTTCAACACGCCGAAGCCATATATTCAACTCTACTACCGAACGAGGTTCGCATGGGTAGCCTTCCGGCCATGGCAAATTTGCCCAACACGTCACAGATATTATGTACCTACGTCAAATGTACTTGTATTGTACTAGTCGCAACGTCGTGCCGAAGGGAGCATCATGAAGGGTTGCACGTGTGCCGGCATAATTCATGGTTGCTTGAAGTACCGTCACGGTCCTGTACGCACCTAGATAGTGCTACATCGTTTTGTCCCTCGTAGATATCTGTAAACTCTTCTTCTTCTTCTTTTTCTTCTCCTGCAAGCACATTACATTATATCTGGAAACACAGCCACAATGACTGAACTTACTCACCAAGCAGTGCACAGAAAGAATCATGGCGAGGAAGACACGATGACTCGGCTGACTAAGGCCGTTGGGCATTGATCGGCGTCATGTAAAGGTTGGTACCTCCCCAAGTCGGTTTCAAATCTGAGATGGCTCAGGCTATGCCAAAAGGAGGGGTCGTGTTGATACACCAGATGTAACTCGCCTGTTTGTGAACCATCGTGATGTTGCGCACCCGCTGTGTAAACGCCCAACCCATCCATTCCCTTGCGCCCTCTGCACGCATACGTAGTATAGGCAGGGTTGCTACCAGTACTAACGACTACCTACTTAAGCATGTATGTATGATCCTAGTAACCAGAGTCTCCCTCCTGCCCACCACAACCACGGCGCGCGGCTAAGTAGATGTGCTCACCACCCCCCCATCACGCAGAGCTCCTGAGAGACCAACAGGAACCACGATGGGACGGACACTGCGGAATCCGGTACAAATCCCGCCGGTGAGTAATGGTCGGTCAGCTCAGGCGTTCTTGATAGCCTGGAATGGCACTGTGAACTCCGGCAGTGTAAGTGTCGATGTCGGCGTTAGCTTTCACGTGTAAGCAAGTACTTTCTGACGCTAGATAGACCCTGCTGCCTTGATACTACCTCACCTCACCTCCCTCCCTCCATGAGGGTCCTACTGGGTTAGCATGTGCCAGTTCAGTGCCGGTGCTTGCGTCGGGCGGATGCACCAGCACTTAGCCTTAGCGACTCGTTAGCTGCCGACGTCCTGTCTTGCCCCATTGTATCGAGATACGCTACCTACCGCGAGACGGTCAAACCTAACGCTGGCGGCCTCTGCCTGTAGAAGAAAGACCTCACAATAGGCGGTGGCGGGTTCGAGGACCGTCCCGTAGTCGCCGTCTGAGTCGTGTTCTCCTCTCTTGCTCGGGCATTACAGGCTTGACGGGGACTGCCCAATCCCGAAAGGATATCGGTACGTGATGTAATGGCGAGGATATTTTAAGAACTAAGCTGCAGCTAGGCGTCCTCATCCCACATGCCTAGCGGTGTAGATAGTACTAAGTAAATGAACTAGGTACCTAACCGTATCAACTTCATTGACCACTCACTCCCTTCTCGCGCGGTTGTAGGCAGTCTCTCAGCATCACACACCTCTTCCAACATTTGAGCTGTATGGGTAGCACGAGCGTCGTCTTGTGACCAAGCTACTATCCGAGTAGGTATCTCGCGGAATATAGCTAAGCAGCCTCTTATTATGGGATGCGCTACCTCTTACACCTACCTCATGGAGGGCCCTGTGGAGTGTCTACCTAGACGAGCATGGGGACTCCCACGTGGATAAAGTGCCTCAGGGTTACGATTCGTTTATGGCCAGCGTAGCATACTGTTGGGTCTAGGTATGCTTGTCGAGATTATCATGGGCAGTTTTACAAGTCGCTAGTTACTGTTAGTAGTTTATATATATATATATACATGCATGGCAGGCTTATCATCGTGGTGTACATGTGTAGTATCTACGGCACTTGAGAAGGCCAAGATCAAAAGAAAAAGGTCAGAATGCCCCGCCATCACGGACGTGGGGATCAAAGCCCAGCGACACCACACCACCCTCTCAAAAGATCCTGCGATTCCTGTTGGTCATCTCGTGCGAGAGCAATGCGGCACGGGACGTTCTTCGATGCTTCCTTTCTTCTATGCATAGCTCTCTCATCCTTCGAGACCTTGTTACCCGCACCATCGCTTGTTACTCCCTATCTAGGTTACCTACCTAGATGATGTGCGAACGCGGCCTGTTCACGCGATGATGAAGCCAGGCTACCTAAGCTCCTTTACATGATCATCATTATAGCTGAAGGCATTGCGTAGTAGGGGTCCCATACACGTACATATTACCACGTCGCCCACCTCTAATCCTGCACTTCCACACCATATCCTTCTCGGTTAGACCTCCATACAGGACGAAAAGCCTGTCTTCGGTCTCTTCGCATTGAAACTCCACATCGCATAGTTTGCTTGGACCTGAAACCTAAGTACAGCCATTACCAGGCATCGAGTATACACCTCTCATAGTGTGGGTATAGGTTGAGAGACTTGGGTGCAGCATGTAAGTAGGGCCGCGTAGGCATGTACCATCTGGGGTCTATCTACATCTGCTGAGTCTGGATTTCATTGTCCGAAGTATTTTGGCCGTACCATCTCTCTCCACCAAAGTCAACGGTGCCAAGTCAGGGTCTTTTGACGTGTGGCGCTCTGGTTGTGCTAAATTACAGGTGCAAGTGCGCTCGCTTTTGGAACAAAGCAATGCCTGGTTCTCCGATGTCAGAATGTGTCAAGGCAAACTTCAAGTTAGAAAGAATACTTTGATGCTTGAAGAAACATATAAAAAGAGCAGGAGAGCGTTGCACATACAAAGTAGCAACTTGTACCTAGCCACGGGCCAGGCATATTGACGCTTTTCAATTGCGCCACAGCGCCGGTATGTTAGAAGCAAACATAGGTAGGTATTCACCGACCTTGCTGGAACCCCGGAAGGCTGGATGATTTATTAAAATAAGTGGCAAACCTGGAAGTGAACCTTTTCCATTGAGCAGAGCAGCTGCTGTTGTTGCATTAGGCAGCCTGCGACGCTGGGCTGAGTGTGGCAACCAGCACACAGGGGTTGTTATGGGGAATTCTAAGCGGAGTTGTCAAGCGCTTTTAGGCCGTGTAGAGACGTGCTAGCCACTGCAGGTGTGTTCCGGCCCGCACCAAAAAGACTGAAGCCATAGGTAGGGAGTGTAGGTGCTAGATCTAGTGGGTAAGTACCTATTTCCAGTTGCCTACCAAACTGTAGCTGCTACCTCCTGGAGAACCCTCCTTGCCTTAGTTTGTGTGTGTGTAGGTAAACAGTAATCTAAGGGCGAAGACAACGCGACAACGTCAGCAGTTTGTCCTAGCAATAGATGTTCAAGTCTCATCGCATACATTTCATGCTTAGATCGCCTACCTGCTGAGCATCCACCACCTTGATGCCTATGTATTGTTTTCTACAACTCTCCACCAGCATCCATCTCCATCTCCATCTCCATCGCCGCCACGTCCCGACCGGCCGACTAGACCTAGTCCCCAGAT
Organism: Xylaria bambusicola; assembly: GCF_022495145.1. Taxonomy (NCBI): domain Eukaryota; kingdom Fungi; phylum Ascomycota; class Sordariomycetes; order Xylariales; family Xylariaceae; genus Xylaria; species Xylaria bambusicola. The sequence goes on along the minus strand of NW_025953628.1, from coordinate 124,460 downwards.
CTTTCTATCAGACCCGATAACAGACCTGATCTGCCAGCGCATAATGCCGACCCAAGTTCGATTGGTCTTGTTAGCTTGACAACCTCACTATCGTTTACATCCCTACCCAAAATCGTACTCAGCTTACCTCGCCTTCCTCACTCGAAGAGTCCCCTTGCGTCTTAACTGCGCCTCTGGTCAGAATATCATCCAAAACGTATTATTCTCGAAAGTCCCATTGAAACACCCGACAGAGGCTGTCCTAGCACCTTGAAGTGTGATAAGACGCCCCGGGCGCCGTCAACGTCGACCCAACTGCAGCGAAGTCGTAACACAGCAGCCGTGGCTATGGAGACCTTCCCGCCAGCCCAAGAGCCCGATGAGGGCTATTCCGAGCATCCCCTCAACACTTCCGCTTCGGGTAGTATACAGGATAATGCCACCACCCTGGCTTTGCGATCCTCCGCTGAACTCCCGGCCTGGATAGCCGCACATATGCCTAAACTGACGGTACAAGAAAAGAAGCGTAAGGCAGCCGCCCTCCCCCCCCTCTAGACTCATATGAACTCGCGCTTACCTGAATGGCCAACAGGTCTCGCCATGCTTATACTAAATGAACTCCCCACCACAGACATCGCGGATATCGTCATGACTCAACTCAACCCGCGTCTTTACATTAACTTTGTACATTACTTACCCCCTGAGATCTGCCTTAAAGTCCTAGGGTATTTAGACGCAGAGTCATTAATCCATGTTGCTCTATGTTGCCGAGGATGGTACGATTTAGCTTCAGATCGAAAACTATGGGAGAAGTTGTACTATCTGGAAGGCTGGAAAGCGATTAAGGCTGAGATTACACTTGCCGAGGAGCGAATGAATGAGAACTCTACCGCCTCTCAGATGCACCCTCAGAGGATCAGATCAGCCGAAGGTGGCCATACCACGAAGAAAAGAGCCATATCCGATCCGGTAGTTAAAGAGGAAGATCAGGATGCAGACGACTACGAAATGATCGATGCCGATAGCGCCATGGCTCAGGATCATACTGATACGCACATGTCAGGCACCAGTCTTTTCGGTGGGCCGCAAGGAGGGGGAAATAGTTCCTCTCAAAGTAACAAAAAGCTGCGTGGCCTTGGACGCATCATGAAGTCACCGAGCCCCATGTCACATTCAAAAGATAGAGCAGGCTCACGGTTCGATAAAGGCAAAGGGAAGGCTATAGCCGAGACACCATCCACCGCGTCTTCACCAGCTGAATCGGGCAATGCCCAGTCAACAATACCTCAATCAACGCTCTGGATATATGACTGGCGAGACAAGCGATACAAGATTAGTTGGAAGTATCTGTACAGCATGCGGCGGAAATTGGAGAGTAACTGGGAGCGCGGCCGTTACGCCAATTTCCAACTACCACACCCAGATCACCCCGAGGAAGGGCATAAGGAGTGCATTTATAGCCTTCAGTATAATTCGGAATATCTCGTCAGTGGCAGCAGGGACCGTACTCTTCGTATATGGAACCTTCACACCAGACGCTTAGTGCGCCCGCCCTTAGCTGGACATAATGGTTCAGTCTTGTGCCTTCAGTTTGATTCGGATCCTGAAGAAGACCTCATTGTCTCTGGGAGCAGTGATTCAGACGTCATACTGTGGAGATTCTCAACAGGTGAAATTTTACAACGTCTGAAGAGGGCGCATAGAGAGTCTGTGTTAAACGTCAAGTTTGACAAGCGGATATTAGTAACTTGCTCCAAGGATAAAACGATCAAGATTTTTAACCGCCAACCCCTGAGGCCTGGTGACCTCGGCTATAATGAATCGGCTGTGAGCCCGGTTCCAGTGAAGCTCCAGAACTATGGTTATGACGACTCGCCTTTGAATCAATTGGCCATCACACCGCCCTATACCATGATTGCTTGTTTAGAAGGCCACGGCGCAGCTGTCAACGCTGTTCAGATATGTGATAGGGAAATTGTGTCCGCCAGTGGCGATCGGAATATTAAGCTGTGGGACTGGCCGAAGCAGGTCGTGAAACGCACATTCGTTGGACATGGAAAAGGCATTGCGTGTGTCCAGTATGATGGCCGGCGAATCGTGAGCGGTAGCAGTGACAACGAGGTCAAGGTTTTCGATTGTGAATCCGGTCTCGAGGTCGCCAGTCTACGTGCGCACACTAACTTGGTGCGAACAGTCCAGGCTGGTTTCGGTGACCTACCTTATAGTCGGGAAGAGGACCAGCTGGAAGCGAGAGCCGTTGACCAGGCGTATTTCAGGGCTCTCAATTCAGGTTCCCTCGATGACGCACGGCCCAGCAGGCGACGCGCTTACAATCCCGGTAGCCGCCGCCCCGAAGATATTACGGCATATGGAGCCAAGTTGCCTCCCGGTGGCGGCGGTGGGCCATACGGAAGGATTGTCTCTGGCTCTTATGATCAGAGCATTATCATTTGGCGCCGAGATCGAGAAGGTGCTTGGAAAAGTGCACATATTCTTCGACAAGAAGAGGGTGCTGCATCAGCTTTGAGACAGGGCTCATCTGTGACCCATCGACCATCTCCAGGGATTGCGGATGCCATGAATACTGCAAATCACTCAACAGATCAGGCAATTACAAACCGACCGCCTAGCCAGCCGACCAGTGGAACTTCAGCCCTGCACCGAGCACCACCTACGTACACTCAAGTTGACCATCCCATCCACGCCACCATCACCCCTCAAACCACAGCATCCTACACTCAAATGATCGACAGCGCCGTACCACAGGGACCTGCTGCTCTACTCGCGGCCCTAACCTCATATCCTACAATGCTAACTTATAATTCACATATCCAAGCAGCCATCGATCGCGAGCCCGATCCAATGGTGCGTTCACAGTTACGACAAGTAGTCAGCACCAGTCTCGTCAGAGCGCAAATCGCACAAAATAGGATGCGGGAATCTATGCAGCAAGCCTTGACGGCAGAGGCTTCATCGTCCCACATGCCTAGTTCGAGTTCTCAAGCCGTACATATGGCACCTTCGCGGCCAAGTCAGCCACTAAGTCTATCACAACTATTGAATGGAGACCCCCCAGGCCCGTCCACCTCAGTCCAAGGAACGACTTCCAGTACTACTGCTAGCGGTGGCCCGCCGCCTGCCACAACATCCAGCACACACCCGCACCATTCCCACCATACTCACCATGCTATTTCGCAGCAGCCAGCCTCGCAATCCTATGCAATGCATGTACTACATCAATTGCAATCTGGGCCTATGTCACACGGGGAAACACGAGATCAGGGCCAGGGGCAATCGCAAGGACAGCCACATACCCAAACACCGCAGTTTCTTCCGTATCCTCACGCTACTAACGCACCAAGCAACCATTCGACACATGCGCAACCAGCGGATACAAGTCCGGCCAGGATCTTCAAGCTACAATTTGACGCACGAAGGATTATTTGTTGCAGTCAAGTTAGTACCATTGTAGGATGGGACTTCTGTAACGGAGAAGCCGACCTGGAAGAGGTCGCGAGGTTCTTTGGGACCGTCGAGTAGGCACATACTTGACTGGTAGTAATTGTTTCCTGTTCAAGTAGTTATGGTGTGTCGTTAAGACTAACCAAGCGGCGCAGTGGCGTTGACGATGGTTGCTCCAATAGAGAGGGTAGCGGTGTAATACATAGTATTGAGGTAGATGGACGTGTACAAACACAAGACAGCATATACGAAATGAACGAAACATGATTCTTTTTCACGTACAACTCCTATTGCATGTCTTCCCGTTGGTCTTTAGCCCTTGAAGAATTGTGGTCCTCCTAATAACGCCGGAAACGCCTTGATCCCATGCCCGCTCTGATGCCTCCCTCGAAAATCTCTCTCTCTATCTCTCTATCTTGGAATTTCGTACTCAAATTGATGCGACCATCTCGTTTCACCTGGCAACCTCCTGGACCTTAGAGGACTCCGGCGGCTCGTCGATGAAGTCGGGGACCTCGTCCCTCATGAAATCAGGCACACCCCCTGCATCCAGCGCCCCAGACCCTTCCATCTCCATCTCGGCGCCCAACATCTCGAGCTCGGCGTCGAGCTCGGCCTCGTCCACGTCGTCGGGGACCTCGTAGCCGCGACTCAGGGTCTCCTGGATCTCGTTGCCGATGTCGAGCAGGTCGGCCATCTCGTCCTGCATGCGCTCGATCTTGTCGATGTCCACCTTGCCGTACTGCTTCTTCAGCTCGCGCTGCGTCGTCTTCATCGCGTCCACCGTCGTCATGACGCCCGCCAGGTTGTCCTGCATCGTCTGCGCCTGCTCCATGTTCCAGACCTGGCTCTGCAGCTGGTCGCGCTGCGCCTCGTACTGCTTGCGCCGCTGGAGCACCTTTAGCGCCTTCTGCTTCAGGGCCGTCTTGCCGGGCCCGTCGCGCATCTTGGCCATCTTGGTCTGGTACGTTTGGAGCTCCGTGTTGATGCTGGCGATTTTGACGTCGACCGAGGAGATCCGCGTGTCGATGTTGCCGATGGCTGAGTTCAGCGTTGGTTTGGGCCCCTTGGGCGCGCTGCCGAAGAGGCGGTTCATGGTTGTGGTTTGGTTGGGTTTTTGGCAGAGGGTTTGGGTTGGTTGGTTGGTTGGTTGGTTGGTTTGTATGAAGGCAGGTTCCAAATACTGTCGTCGGCGGCGCGGAAGCCTGTCTTAGCGCTAGCTTTCTCTCTGTATCGTATTATAGTGGATCGTAGGATATTACAACACGGTCGTAGTGTAACACTTTTTCTAATGTTTTGCGTATCACTCGTAAAAGGCGGTGGGAGTTGGTGTCGGTCGTTGCTTGGTATTTGAAGCTGTTCCTAAACCGCTGCCTACCTTTACCCCAGTAGGTTTGGAGGGGCAGTTGGGCGCGAAATGCAGACAAGCTCCTTGGCAATTGACCATGACGTTGCACCTGGACTGACAGCCAAAGGCAGCTGGCGAGCAACCCCTAAGGGTGTCAAGTTACGCTCCGTTACGAGAAAACGAACTTGACCTACAAATGGTGTCTATTGATATCGCCAACCCATTCATTTAATACTTGCTCTTTTGTCCACTAGGTGAAGCGGTAGAGAATGGAAATTTCAATAAACAGATTAGCACCGTTACTTTCTTTTTTTAAGATTGCCCGGGTCACAAAATATGTTACAGCTGAGTTCTTCATTTGATCTATTTTGTGTCTTCTACTTAACAAAGTAAAGTTCTAGAATCAATTATTCAATCACGGTTCTCGATTACGACTCCTATAAATTTCGGAACCGGTAGAGAAACCTTAGTGAATGTTCTAGAGAATATGGGTATATATGCATCGGGTATCTTTCGTCGCTGGGGTGCCAACTTCAAATTCTAGTGACAACTCTCATATAACTCCACCGTCTAATCTTTTCATTGACATTTGTTCTTGAGGTCAACTTCTATTCCTATATCCACCCTTTTGTATGATGTCGGCATCCAAGGAGTCTTTTGAAATCTCGGTCCTCAAAGAGAGAGACAAGAGTTGAACCCCTTGGAGTAGGGTTCGAGGTGTTTTGGTAGTTGGCCATCCCTCAAGCTCTCGTCGCTAGTATGACCTGACGTCTAGGTTATACGAATCAACGTTCTCGCCGTGGTCTGTTTGTGTCTCGTCCGCCACGCTTTCGCTTCTAGCGTGTCTCGAAGTTGCTTCGATGTTATCGTCGATGTGTATGCCGAAGGCTAATGCAATGTCGTTTAAAGATGACCTTAACCACCCCTAGCCGCCTTTCGATCGTTTGATATTGGCATACTATTATTCAATATGAAGATGTGCCTTGTTAAGAGTATTTGGGCTCAACAATCTCCCCACTTCTTATGAACGGCGATTCTGTTCCGGGATTCCTCTGATTTTCAACGTCTGATGCGAACCACCGCCGGTCTTTCCTGCCTAGCCCGCACAGACTTGGACCGCAATGAGCCAGTACGCAAAAGACAATAAGTGCAGCGATGGTCACGCCAGCAGCAACACCGATGGCGATGGCGAAATCCCTGCCGAAGTTAGCTGCAGACATGGCGACGTTGTGAATGCAGATATCAATGATATAGATTGAGAAAAGAAGACTTGAACTCGGAGAGGGGGATTCTAGGTGACACCCGTAATCAGCTTATATGTACAAGTAGTAAAAGAATTGCATTAGCTCAGCGAGTCCATACGAAGAGGCAACAGGGCAGCACGGTATTTAAGGCACACATCAGCTGTGGAACTCGTTGGAGATTCTGTTTATCATTCATATGCAATAACGTACGCTACTTTGCCGGTCGTGCCGGATTCTGTAACAACTGCGCCCGAAACTCGGGTAGAAGTGACATGTTTGAGCCATCTCTCGAGTCTTACAATCCTATCTGGGGTGAATGTGTGAACGGGCCGGCTGACGTGAGGCGTTGAGTTATCATAAGATCCTGGCTACTTAGTAATTAGCATTAGCGCCAAGGATCCTCTAGAACAGTTGCTGGTGTCCACACTACACTTCAGGAGACTAAATGGCTACTTGAAACTGCGGTCAATACCTACTTAGTGTATGGCGTCCGAGATATATATACGACCTGATCCACTTAATTCCATTTACTCAGTCTTGACGATGCTCTTTGCCTGTGTCAGGTTTTGAGAACAGGTAACTTGTCAAGTAAATAGACTGACTATATGAAGCACATAAATAGGTTTGTATTTGGACGAGAGCTGGATAACACTATTGAGTTGAAGTCGTTATTAAACATCACTTTATCAAATCCTTGAACCACTCGAGCATTTTAGAAGCAGCTCAACGATTCACTGCCGTATTGGCTCCACATGCAATTTGGGCAGCTAAGGTGGCCTTGTACAGCGCACTGCCACGTACTACCAGCCCTGCGTGCTAAGAATAGTAATTCTGTCGTATAAAACCTTGCACAAGTGTGCATGGGTCCCTAGACATAAGTCTATGGAGGTCCGAGCAACCAGCTCGGATCCTCGCATATTAAAGAGCACTATCCACATACCAGTATCATGGGACAACGTCCAAAAACCCCCTTATTTCCCTATACGAAATAGCATATGATTCTATAACAACATGTAAGTACGTGGAGATACAGGGTAATACTCTTTGATATGTGAGAACCCCAAGCCGCCTTTGCAACGGTGCCCTTTTGTAACGGTCTCTAGAGACACTAGTTGCCGATGCAACTCACGGTCCGAGGATAAAATATAGTTGACAACTTATTGTATAATAAAGATATATGAGCATTAAGTATGCTCGCGAACCCTCACATATATCACCGCATTGTATATTCAAATAGCTTCGCGATTATCAGTTGCCACGGTCAGTATCAATTGTCGATCTAGGCAGGGTGGCTGAACGCATTGAATCCCTATTGACCTTAGTCGGTGGGTGCTCGTGCTTCCAAGGACCAGCTTCGGGATGTGACGTCACCAACCAGATGGGTCAGCCATGTTACTACCTAGGTAGAAAGGAATCTTGAAGCGCCTAAGCATCGAAGTCAATAGCCAATAGCACATACAACATATCTCAGTGTCTAGGTAGAACACAAAAAACATTCCATGCAGCACGCGTACTCGGAATCTCCTCTCCGCACCCCGAAAACGAAATATGAGCTATGCGACCCGAGCATGCTCTCAACTACCAGCCGCCGCGGCTTTTCGACGGCTAGCTGCCTGTGGTAGAAGCGTCCCTAATTCATATACCGTCCATCATCACCAGTTCCCGGCCATCCATAACCCGGACGCATGGCGGTTATGCGCTTCCCACCCCGGCTCTCGGAGCTTCACGTCTTCACTTCGTCGGACGAAGGACCTTATCCACGATGAGACCGCGCTTGAAACCAACAAGAGAGACCAACAAATGCACGAGAAAGAGGTCGAGGCAGGCATACAAGAAGCTACGAAGCAGCAAATCAAGCGGCCATGGCAGAGAGAGGGTGCAGACAAGCCACCCGTCGATCAAGAGCATCGTAACCTGAACAAGACGATGACCAAAGGTAATCTTCGATCTAGGTACTGACAATTTGAGGTCACTAACAAGGCTAATATTTTACTTTCTCTGTAGGAAAGCTCTTAACTACCCCGACCAGACTTCTGAAATTAATTCTGCCGCTTCCTGTCGACGCCACACACGATGAGAATGGCAACAGGGGCGAGTTCCGTTCCCTCGCGCAGAACGAAGACATCCAACCCCTGGCACTCCTCGTGCACCCCCACCAACCGCTCTCCTATCTAGAGCGCCTAATCCAGGCCGAGCTTCCCACCGTTCACGACAAGGAGGGCCACGAGAAATTGCCTAGTGTACACTTCCTCGCCGAAGGTTCGGAGCGCGACGAGGAGGGACAGAGAAAAGACAAGGGCAACTCTAACGTCGCGTCGTACTCAGGACTTGGGCACGAGGGCGAGAACACTCCCTCTAAGCACAAAGACTGGGTTCGCTGGTCAGGTAGCACCGAGATTGGGGACTTCATTCGCGACGCCGCGCGCGGGCGCGAGTTCTTGATACATGTCGACGGGCTCAACACCGAAATGCGCGTCGATGTGCCGAGCTTTAACGACCGCACGCACTACATGCGACTACGACTTCGGCGAATGTCAAGCAAAGTCGAGCAATTGTCTAAAATCAAGCAAGAATGCGACTTGTTGGCGCACCGTGGTGCCCATCGGTTAGCGCAGGCGGGTTTCGCTGCGTTATCCGGCTGGTGGGCTACCGTGTACTACGTCACTTTCCACACGGACGCAGGCTGGGATCTCGTAGAGCCAGTGACCTACCTCGCAGGTCTGACTACGATCATGGGCGGTTACCTGTGGTTTCTGTTCATCAGCCGCGACCTGAGCTACCAGGCAGCGCTAAAGATCACCGTCTCGAGACGTCAGAACATCCTGTACCAGGCACGCGGGTTCGAGCCGCAGAAGTGGGAGGCCCTCGTGCACGACGCCAACGCGTTGCGCAGGGAGATCTGGATTGTGGCGGAAGAATACGACGTAGACTGGGACGAGACGAAGGATCTCGGCGGCACCGAGGTTAAGGAAGTCTTAGAGAAGGAGAATGATAAGAGGAAGAGGCGCGAGTCTGTTAAGTCCAAGGACGAACCGGCTGCAGAGGCTGATTCGCAGACGCAGCGGAAGAGCGAGGCGAAGAATAAGCCGGAAGGCAAGAAAGATTAGATCGCAGATACCTACCAAGACCAGATGACTATAAGCCAGGAGTTCTGGAGTCGGATTCATGAGTCTCGAGCGCGGCATCCCTAGACAGATAGATGTATGATATCACGACATTCATAATGAATAAGAAAGCTTAGCCTTGAATAATACATATACTGCGGTTTTTCCGACGGGTTTTATTTTATTTACCTTTTGATTCTCATTAAGTACCTAGTTGATCATATCCCATCCTTGTATCTGCCCAGAGTTACAACAAGAGGTATATGGTTAGTCTATTTTTCATTATTTATTGCAGCATCTCCCGCAGCCCCTTGATCTGCCTCAGCACGCGCTCCTTGCTCGTGCCGCCGCGGGCAGCTCTGTAATCGAAGCACTCAGCGACATCCCTGGATCTCTGATTATATGATTTGGTAACTCGTAAGAGCTCATCTTGTATTTAGTCCATTGCTAGCTTGTATGAGAGATAAGATCTTCAGATCAACAATCTCAGTATCATGCTCTGCTGTCAGTCGCCAGTCAAAGCCTTGACTGACGCCCAGGAGATATGTTGAAGATACCCTAGCACGCCGCCGATGATCGGCACGTTCAACACTGAAACTCCCCTGTCCGTCACACGAGAGCTGGGCCTAAGGCGGTTAGCGGCCGTTTTCAATGTATACTTCTATGACATAATGCGATATTGGCCGATTTGTCCATCAGCTCGTGATTCGAACAGGATGAATTGCTGAATGGTCTAGGTAGCTGTAGATATCATAACTACTGTATGTTAAAGACATACTGGCAAGCCAGTTTCAGCGACATATAGATGATCATTAACGGTAACGCGCGGTCTACTGTATGATTTGTACTGTGCCGCAAATATGCGTTTGAGAATCCCGGAAGCAGATACCTACCCCAAGAATGGTCCCACCGAGCAAACCTTCAAGACGCCATCTCTAACCTGGAGCAAATGACGTTGGACATTTCCCCAATAGTCCTCTCATAGTGTAATCCGTCCTACCTATCCACTTGCCAGCTTTACAAATCCTTTCCGCCATACAGGCCAGCCGGATCTTGGACAGGCGCTATTAGTTGAACTACATGATAATTGGTCTACTGCTACATCGTAGGTGGTACTATCAGTGTGTTCTCCTAGGAGTCTAAGTGCTAGGTTATCATCGTCGTCGATGAAGCTTTCCCTTAATCTACTATTGTGCCACCTTGAAAATCACAACACTTCTTTCTCATTTTTTACAAAGGGAAATGTATTATGTGTCCATGAAAACAGCAACACTATCATAATCTCGTTACAATCGTTGAAAAAATTCTGCCAGAAAAAGTACCCTTCCAGAACTTTGCAGTCGCTATCCTAACTTCATGGCCCCCTCATCCGTCGTCCACTTGCCCGATGGGCAGACCTATACAGTCCAGCCCGTCTTTGGAGGGCTGTTCTTCAAGAGTAATGAGCTCAACGTTCACCCAACGCCATTCCCTGCAGGTTGGACAATAGCATTGCACACTGAAGATACCATGGACCATGATTCACAGGTCCGTGTTGCTGAGGATGGTGACGGGGGCTTTACTTCTCCCCAAAGCCACTCGCACCGTTTCCGCCAGCCTACTTTGCAAAATGACACCATTTTCATATCATCTATCTCTAACCCTTCCAGCCGCGAGTATAAACCCCACGCAAGCCCGACCCGGCAGGTCGCATTGATGCTGTGGATATCTCTATACTGGTATTTTCAGCAGCCAGAGCCCTCGCCCTATATTGATAGTGAGCAAACCAAGGCAGCTCCTCTTGAAGCTAAGCCGAAGGGTGATTGGCGTATCAGGATTAAGCGCGAGGGTATATTTCACGGCAAAAACATGATTCCAAAGCTGGAGAGAATGGGCCTCATAACGAGCTCCGATACTTCTGTGGGCTGTGGACTTGACGACCAGGAACAGGGATGGGACCAGATGTTTGTCACTCGGCGTATGTTCTGGCAGGTTCATAGCGGAATCTTCCTTTTCACATTGCAGCCTCTGAAAACACAGTACCAATCTTATCCCACATCGCCAGCTGCGAGTAGGCCGACCTCACCCGTGCCACATGAAGGCTCCCAGAGACCGACCTCTCCCACTCCCCTGGGATGTCTACCCAGTATTCTGACAGCAGACATGCCTGGCGGTCCGGTACCGACCACAATGGCATCCGCACCAGCTTTTCCTGTTGGCCCCTATTACTCTTCTTCCCACCTGCCAACATACTATCCACCACCACCTCTTCAATACGTCATTACGAATAACATACGACACCCACGTAGACAGAAGCCGTCCCGCATGGGAGAAACGTTCTACGCACGTTTTATTCCCAGCGTCGGAAAATATATGTCTTTCAGGGTAGCATCACTTTCAACAGGTCCCGTCCCCCATGTAGGACCGGTCGGCCAGGGCGAGATGGATAAGGAAAGCGCGCACCTCTGCACTTTATCAGATCGCTCACTACTACATCGCTGGCTGTCAAAACCACGCGTATCTGCATTTTGGGGTGGATATCACGATAATTTTCTTCCAGATGCGCTAAAGTCCAAGCATTCGTTCCCAGCTATCGGACTGTGGGATGGGGTCCCTTTCGGCTATTTCGAGCTCTACTGGGTCAAGGAGGACCAGCTAGGTCGGTTCATGGGCAACGATGCCGATGGGTTTGACCGGGGAATGCATGTCCTGGTTGGCGAGGAGTGGGCGAGAGGGAAAGTCTCTTCGTGGCTCTCGAGTCTCATCCATTGGTGCTTGCAGGCAGATAACCGCACGATGAATGTCTACTTAGAACCGAGAGTAGACAATACGAGGTCCGTGTCCTCCTCCATCTACTCTGTGTCAAATACTCTATGACTAACCGAATTCTAGATTCATCGACCATCTTCAGAACGCGGGCTTCGCGAAGGAGAAGCAAGTCGCGTTGCCACATAAGCAAGCATGGCTCTGTCGATTGAGGAGAGATTCTTGGGAAGGGCCGGCCTTGTGAAGGAGAAGAAATTCATGGTTTACGTGCTTAATAGGTATAATATTATATAAGCGAAATGAGAAAGTTTCTTTGAAAATGATGGACAATTGGTCTTCTTAAAGGCCGAATGTCGCGAGACCCGTCTACTGCGTGACATGACTTACATAACATTACAACGACACAATGCGGAGGTATCTACCCCAGACGCAAGAGTTCGGCCGAATTGGACCAAGGGAGGCGGATGAGTAATAGCTCGGGACGCGAAGACTGGTTCCCTTTGAACCAACTACCGGTATGTAGATACTTAAGTACTTAACCCGAGGATTCTAATGCGTCACGTGTTACTCGCGGAATGTATACTGAATACTACTAAGATAACTAAACTTATACTTACTACTACTTATGTATAAGCACGCAAGTCAGAGGCGGGGCAGTCCCACATCCCGCTCGGGACCGATAGATCGATGATCGACCCAGCTGTCATCGACTTTCAACATGGGACTTTAGTAAACAGGTTCGGGCCAAGACTTCAACTGCTATTACCTACTTACATGTAATTGTCAGGCCAATGGGCATTTTCCCATTCTAGAATGCGCTAGCTAAAGTCGCCTATCACCTATCTCTCACGTAAAACTTTAAGTGAGATACGATTCATCTTGTTGCTATATCTATCTCATCCGCGCCAGGAGAGACAGCACCAATTCAAACTGTAACATCATCATCCCTCCTCCAAACAACCTAGTACTTTCTCAACTCCTCCTCAAGCAAGTCCACAATATCAACTCCTAGTATCAGAACATCATAAAAGACAATGACATCTCAGCCACGCAAGATCCTCGTAGTAGGAGCCACAGGCCAACAAGGCAGCGCTGTGCTCTCAGAGCTCTCACACATCGCCACTACATCAAAATCTCTACAAAATGTCAAGATCCTCGCCTTAACGCGCAAAGCTTCATCGAAAGGCGCACAATCTCTCGTTTCCAATTATGGCAAGAGTCTAAATCTCGAAGTCGTAGAAGGCAACACAAAGGACCCGGAGCCCATCTTCGCGGCTCACAAAGACATCGATGCCGTGTTCTCATACACGACAATGCCGGTTACCGAGGAGGAGGAGCAGGCCAAGCCGCTAATCACAGCATCAGCGAAGCACGGTGTGAAACACTTCGTGTATAGCAGTGTCGAGCGCGGCGGCGACGAGCGCAGCTGGGAGAATCCTACCGATGTGCCGCATTTCATAACGAAGCATAATGGTGAGTTCTTGCGCTCCTTGAATTCTCAAATCTCTCACTTAGATACGACTACGGTCGATGCCATTGGAGCGAGATGAAACATTTAAAGACTCCTATGAAAAATCTCACTATGTGTGAACAAAATGCTGACAGAAATCGATAATAGTTGAGCTTCATCTACGCAAAACATGCACAGAGAACCCCTCCATGAAATACACCATTCTCCGCCCCGTAGCATTCATGGATAATATGAATCCTACATCAGGCTTCGGGCCCGTCATGGCAGCTATGTGGCGCACTCTACCGCTGGACACCAAGCTGCAAATGGTCAGCGTGCGCGACATCGGCGTCTTCGCCGTGGACGCACTGCTTCGCCCGGAGAAGTACACGAACCGCGCCCTTGGCCTCGCGGGCGACGAACTGACGCTGCTCGACGCGCGGTCCATCTATCGCAAGGTCTCGGGTACCCAGCTGCCGCAGGCCTGGACGATCGTAGGATACGGCATGCGCTGGGCTATCAAGGAGCTTGGGCGGATGTTCAATTTCTTCGACAAGGAGGGGTACGGGGTTGATATTCAGAAGCTTAGAGCCGAGGAGCCGCGGTTACAGGATTTCGAGACCTGGTTGAAAGAGGATAGTACGTTTGACTGTGGGAAGGGGAGAAAGTAGGCGCGTGTGACTCGCACAGACTCTCAACCCCGCTCCCCTATTGTTCATCTTGGAGACCAGCGTTGAGGGATGTATTATATGTATTCATATACCAGTAGGCCACAAATACCGGATAGGTTATCAATCCCCAACGTTCCCGTCGCTGTGTCTTGTCCTAAAATATTTGTCTCTCGCTTATTCGAGGTAGTATACTCGAGATTTGCTCGGTTGTGTGCATTAGTGGTGTGGCCAACTACTCGTCACGTGACGCAGATGAGTTCTTGAATTGACGACGATGAATCAATGCTTATCCGGAACAAGCTTTGACTTGTGAAGCAGTTACTTATTCAGGTTACTTCTTTTAAGTTACGAAAGTATGCATTGTCACATTACACAATTTCGCGTGCTTCACCGAATCTAGGTTGAACGAAGTCGCACGAATGCCCGGGGCCTTGCGGTTCAACTCGCCCTTGTGTGACGAGTTGCCGTGTGTATTAGTAGTATTCCAAATGATGGCGCTTATATAGAGCAACTTTATCATCCTCGAACTTGAATGCAGAATGGATGAGGAGTTTGTAGAGTATCGCAGGTGTAAGGTATCACGATATCTCCCTTCGGTTTCGGACGCCCGTGACTGAGTAAGATATCTATAACCACTTGAGGATAAGAATGGGAAAGATATGCGGTCAGGTGTTGTATTCAGGCGTGATATGTATAGTTCCTTGTAACTGGAGTAGTAGAGGCAGAGGTTAATTCCCCGTGTTTGTACGATTGTTAGTATCAGCCATATATGCCTTCAATAGGCCCAGCTTTCTCTTAAACCTTTCTCGTAAACCCCATCTTATATCTACTACAATGATGTGAATTGGAGTTTGCGCAATCGACGTTATCTGCCGTTTCAGTTATTTGCTATTCAATACGCGAACTTGGGACGCGACGACAAGGCCCAAGTATACGGTTCAATTCATTAACGTACCTCCTCAATAGGTATTGTGAATGGACATGTCAATGGACTAGTGGCCCAGTAACATACATTGAGAGTGCGAATCGCGTCACCATTGAGAGACCTACCGCGTAACTAACGCGTGAGTACTTGTTGCCCACTGACCACTGACCACCGACCACTCGTGGTGGTGGGCACCTCGTTATCTCCCACCCTCCACTCGAGAATGTATATATATCTCTTCCTCCTCCTACCTAACTTTCCTACTTATTCTTCCTTCTGTCATCAACTTTATCTCACTCAATATTCGCTCACCACCAAGTCTTCAGCCTCCACGACCTGATCCCACCTCACGATCTACTCTATCAACGGCTCCGTCGTAATCTGCTATTCTCACATTCTACTGCGCTCGACATTTGCTGTCGCGACGAATTTGCATGCCTCTTGCGCTCTAGTTGCTCATAAATTCATCATCTTCCGCCGCGTTCTGCTGCACACAACCAAAACCCCCCAAGAGCAATTTGCAAAGTGCCGAATCGTATCACCAATATTCAGAAAATGGATGCTCACGGCGCGGAAGCCTTCACTGCAATGGCCAATATGCTGATCCAACTGGCTGAACATGACCCTCGCTGGCGTGTTATAGAGCTTTTCACAATCGTGACAGCGCTCCAAGAAGGACTGCCAGCAACTCTACCACAAAATGCGATGGAGTTAGGCGATTTTCGATTCTGGCTCAACCTCCAGAAACGGGCGGCTGAGCACCTTGAAATCGAGGTGATCCAGCCTCGCAAACGAGGCCCTCGGAGGCTTGGAGTGATTCACCGAGACAACTCTCCGGTGAAATCCGCTTAGAAAGCGGTTTCGTCCGGTAGAGTCGCCAATGAGCGATCGCAGCAACAGAAAATAGCTGTAAAGCCTGCAGACCACGACGATGACACCAATGGTAATGTGTCTGACGCTATCTCGGACACATCGTTCACACCACCAAAGAACCTTGGAAAACACGTCCAGTTCGACAAACACGGCCGACGGCACATAGTCCTACCGCCTCAGCCAGCTGCTCGCACGCCCTACGTGAAACGAGTCACCCAGAATGCGGCAAGGGGGCAACAGCAACTCGAGCCGAAGCCTGCCAAGCTCACTTTTGAGCGAAAAAGAGACTTCCACAAGCCATCGGTGGAATATAGCGGTATCTCACTTGCTGTGAAGGCAGCTCGCGCCGACAAGCCCAAGGAGACCGAAAAGCACAAGAAGAAGAAGAGTCACTCCACTGGAAAGCAAGTCCAACAGAAATGTCTCCTCGGCTTGTTGCATCAACATTCACCAACAGATTCCAGACATCATAAATCTTCTAACCACGCGTCGTCAGGCGACCAGGCAACGGCTGCGACAGGAGAGGCAGCACAGGCAACACAATCAAGCGGCGACAAGAAGCCTGTCACTCTCTGGTACTCGCGTTTCATGAAGGCCCTCTTCGAGCAGGAGGAAGACCTTCTATTCTCTGGTCGTTGGCCCATAAGCACTTTCTGAGTGGCCTGGCTGCTCGCTATGGGCTCGGTGACTCTCTACTCATCAAAACCACTTGTACAACGGAAGGATACAGCCCAATACCACCAGCACGAGAGGTAGCACGCCGTCAGACCCAGCAGCTGCGCTGCTTTGCTGATCCTAATCTGTATCCTTGATTTCGGATCTGTCACATCATTTCCCTGCCATTTACTGCAGAGGTGTATAGCATATTAGCGATGACTGGCGTACAGCCTATACTATTTTTTTCGTTTCCCTTTTTTGTATTTTCATTTGTCTCAATAATTGGGTCTGCATAAAGCACTTGGGAGGAGAAGAGATTTCGGGTCTTTTGGGCGGGGCGTTTCCGGGCATACACTGGATACATATGGGTTGGTTTTGTACACGAATGAAAGCGAAGGAGTTGAGAATTGGAGTTTGGGGTTGATTTCTCAGGAAGGTGGGCAATGTGCCACTGCTACAGGACTTTGCCATAAAAGGCAATATAATAGTAATGCCAATGCTAATTGAAATGTTCATTTTCGTGATCCGTGACCCGTGTCCCAAGTGCTCGGTCTGAATGCTAAGTTGAACGGCCTGGAGAGATTCGTAAGCTGCTGGAGTGTGCTCAATTGATATAGATAGGATCTGGACACGCCTAGGATTATACAGAGCTATGAAAATGCATGGTGTCAAGAAGCTGGATTGGAACGACATAAGGGATGCTTATAGCTTGGCCACAAGACGCAGTTTCTCCGAGTGTGTGAATGACGTAGCTCCGTTGCTTATGTTTGATTAAAGGTTTGTATTGCTGGGGTATTTGTTTGACTTGCTATCAAACAAAGAGATTGTTGCCTTGACTAGGGAAGCTGATTGCTCTCATTAAGGTGCCCAAACGTCACTTTGTCTTTTGAATACGAAAACTCCTGAGGTATTCTTTGTTTTCTGCAGACAAAGTCAAAAACTACGAGTTTGAATCTGTCGTATGCCCTGCAAATGAGAACGAGATTGGCTTGTGAACTGAGACTGTGAACTGGGTAGTGAAGATCTGAGTAAGAAATGATGAGAACATACGCTTCTAACTCTCGTGTCTATCACTGTTAACTTCTGCGGTTGGGAGGAAGAGAGGTGGTTCACCCCTTTTTGCCCGCCAGTTGTTGGTTGATTGGCGAAGTTCCCAACACCCATTAATTATCCACCCCCATGAGGACCGAACGAAATCTTCCGTTACCTCCCAACTCGACACATCCCAGGAACTACCCCATATAATGAACCCGGACTCTCTGCATTCCTCGAAGCCTCCCATAGTACAACAAAGACTGTCCTCGTCCAAGTCCTCTACGCCATGACGAAGCAAGTTGTCACGCATTTGGGGTAATGGAAGAAGATCAAACCAGGGGTGATGCGACGTCTGGCGTTGTAGTTCGGTTGGCTGCAGCCCAGAAGGAAGCTCGTTGACTTTAGAGTCTACACCAGGTGGCAATGGTCTTACCACATAGAAATGGGAAATGCCCGCACCTCCAAGCTGGCTGGCTGTGATGCCAAGGACTGCAGCATTTGCTAGTAATGCGTGAACAAAGTTGAACTGGACTAGACTATGTAGCAGGGCTGGCCTGGGCGCTCGCGCCAGCCAATTCGTGTACATGAAATCCTTGAACGCGCGAATGTACGGCTCATTTTCCCAGAAACGGGGATCATGGGTTTCTATCGCATGCCAGAGTTTCCTAAAATCCACCTGTGGTATCCGCGTGGTCTGGTCACGCCTTAGGAGTAGGGGGAGATCAGCTTGGATGACATCTGCATGAATGGAGTCGCCAGGGGTAGCTTTGGCCGCAACTTGTCGCCGACGGGTCCCTGAGCGGTGTTAGACACAAGTCGCCAATCGAAGGTAGATCACATACGTCGAGCTCTTTGATTGATCCGATTCTGCAACTTTCTCCGTTCCCTGGTGTCACTTATGCCCTGCAAAACGTCCTCGCGAGACCACGGTATCAGCGCCGGATGGATATCGAAGGGGAGCTTTGAAGACTGCGCCATGGCTGGTGGAACGAAAGCGTGGTACGAGAATGGTTGTTCTGCCGCTGTCCCGGACACTGTCGTGACGAACTTTACGAAGTAGGAGGCGCTGCGGAGCCAGCCAACCATGCATATGGATGACAGATGCAGTTTATCTATTGCGTCCTGACGCAACGTCGGGGAATACTTATTTGGCAGACCGCTCACAAGAACGGATATAGACGCGACATCATGGGCCTCCTCACCTGAGCATGGATACACGAGGTTTCAGCGTAATTACCAGGTATGGTCCGCTACCTCATGATATCAAATGAGTAATCGATGGCTATAAGGCTTTCTGTACGAATAGATCCGCCCAGTATGCAACTGTCATCAACCTGCATTAGCAAGTCCACGGTAAGATGGTGAAACTCCGCATGGGTGGTAAGAAGATATGTCCGCTAACCCCGCTAGTCTAGTCTGTCGACCCTTGTCCAAAGTCCGCCAAGCATAGACACCTAGTATTGAACATCACTTTTGCCCAAATGCGTGCTGCGAGTATCAACAGAGCAATATGAGGTAGTTCGGATGATGGTGAGCGGAGTGGCGAATCATATGGTGAACAGGTATTCGTAAGATGTTGGCTGAGCGCAGCGAAGTACCCATAGGCCGTTGATAGGAAGATGTTGACCAGGTCTGCGTATGGTCATCAATATGCTTCGAAAATATAAAGAAGCTGAGGTCCTCGCCTTTCGTCACTCTATGCAGTCTCTTGAACACCAAGTGCATTGCTATACCACAAGATTACTGTTAATTAGAGTTTTCCCACGATTTTCGCTTTTTTTTAGTATCCATCATGTCTATTCTACAGGTCCCCCCTGAGCCACCGACCGAGCTCGGTCGATATCGTATCCTCTGCCCATCTGCGGGCGTTCGAGTGTCACCTCTCTGCCTCGGTGCCATGTCAATCGGGAGTGCCTGGTCTGAGTTCATGGGGAGCATGAATAAAGAACAGTCCTTCGAGCTACTTGATGCGTTCTTCGAAAAGGGGGGTAACTTCATTGATACGGCAAACATCTATCAAGATGAAGAATCTGAGCGCTGGCTCGGAGAGTGGATGGTGTCTCGTAAGAACCGAGACAGAATCGTCATGGCTACCAAGTACACCAGCGACTACCAGTCACACAAGTATGGCAAAGGGAAGGTAGTCAACGCCAGTGGCAGCCACAAGAAGAACTTGCATGTGTCCCTGCGGCACTCGCTTGAAAAGCTACAGACTGACTACATCGACATCTTGTATGTACACTGGTGGGACTGGACAACATCAATCGAAGAGATCATGGACGCCCTCCACATTATGGTACAGCAAGGCAAGGTCTTGTACCTCGGCATTTCTGATAGCCCCGCGTGGGTTGTCAGTGCCGCCAACACTTACGCTCGGGCGCACGGCAAAACTCCTTTCTCCATCTACCAAGGCCGTTGGAACGCCATCGTTCGCGATCTCGAGCGTGAGATCATTCCCATGGCGAGGCACTTCGGCATGGCTCTGGCGCCTTGGGACACCCTCGGCCAAGGCAAGTTCAAGACCCCGAAGGAGGTCGAAGAGAGAAAGAAGAGTGGCGAAACGCTCCGCTCTCTTTATAGGCCAGACCAAACTGAAGACGAGATCAAAATCAGCGAGGCCCTCGCCAAGGTCGCTGCGGAACACGGTATCGAATCCATCACGGCAATTGCTCTGGCATATATCTTCTACAAATACCCATATGTGTATCCGATAGTGGGGGGACGTAAAATCAGTCATCTCGAGGATAACATCCAGTCACTCAGCATTAAGTTGACTGAGAAGCAGGTCGAGTACCTGGAGTCTGTCACCTCTTTTGACCCCGGGTTCCCGCAGACTATGATCGGCCCGGAAGTAGGAGAGACGGGCAAGCTCATGCCGCACTTCACTGGAGCTGGCCACGTTGCCATTGTTCGAAATGCCCAATCTCTTCATCGTGCTTAGAGGACACAGTTATGTATAGCTTGCAGGCATACCGTGGAATTTTGGGATGGAGACAGTGGTCCATGTAGGATAACCTAGGAGATATATCGCGACGAACGTTTCGCGCGATGACTATTCGCCGTTATCCCTAGATGTATTGATATAGATCAGGAGCTAGGACAATAAGATATATATTTTCAGAGTCTGCCTTCAATATACGATAAACTACTTAGCAACATGTGAATAGCGGTGTCCGAAGGACCAGCCTCTCTTCGAGCAGCATGCATATGTAGTTAGAGCCGGTGGCCGTGTTCCTGGCTTGACGAGGTTTCTTTATTCGTAGCTATTCGTGTTGTGTTAAGTCCTACACTGATGTGCTGTGGTGGCTTCACCCCATAACTCTAGAGATCATATCAATGTCTGGGATCAGGGCTTCAAGATAAAATCATTCTCAAACCAAAAAATATTCTATAGCGGCTCATTACTAATTGGAAAAGAAGCAGATGCCGAGAAAGCGCCACAATAGAAAAACTCGATTAAGAATGAGAGGTAGCGATACCCGATGGCTTCCCCAAGAATATGCAATATCAGACCAGAGATGAAGAGGCTGTAGACGATCCTGCCATATCCTGCGCTTCAAATCCCGACGATGTGGGGTGGATCGAGATCCTGTCTCGGCGTCCAAGCGAAAAAGCAGATAGATAACTAGTCACTGCTTGAGAGACAACTTATTAACGATAGTTTCGTGCAGTGTGTCGATAGCGTCCAGGAATTCGATACCGTACTTCTGGCAGACTAATTGCACATTGGCTCTCTTCGAATATCCTTTTGGAGCAACGGCGATGACTTTGCCTGGCACTCTCGCAGACAGACCGAATTCAAGTAGGCTTATCGGCGCTACTGTAGCCGGGTGGAAATACACCACCACAAGGTCCGCCTTCTCTTGTTTATCAAGCTCCCATAGGACCTGCTCGCGGTATGGACCAAATGTGATGTCCTCGCGCCATGTGCTGTCCCAGTCAGGGCGGTTGGGGTTGAAGAGAGTTATAGGGTACGCGGCGAGTAGGGCAGATAGGCTCTCGCGCCAGTCAACATTGCCGAGTGCGGTGGTTGTGCCAGCAAGGAACACGGATTTGATTCCCGCGATAGGCTCCTCTGAGGGGGCGCGAATGATTTGGCTCTTCTGGCTGAGAGTCATTCTCTCCTGAGTGTAGTGACAGGAAGTGCGAACCAAATTTTATGAGTTGGAGTGGCCCTGGACCCCGCCACACGTTTGCTGTTTAAGCCTAACTCCTAGCTGATATTCAGTGCAGGCAAGCAGGGCCCCCCTGTAGCAGCTAACAACCAACAACCACAAGCCAATCCCAGGACAAAGGAGACGCTCATATCGTCGTAACCTAAATTGTGCTAAAGATTATCCCGTACACACTCTTCGTAACTCCAATTGTGTGATTCTTATTGCACAGGGAGGTCAGTTCTCTTTATGACAACGCCGGCCGGGTTCTCGGGAGACTCCACTGCCCGCGTCCTCGCCTCCGCCGCGAAGTCTCGAGGGGGCAAAAGCAGAAGCCGAAGGATGCATGGCTGGACACCCAAACGATGCGGCTGCTGATGCTGCTGCCACCGTTGATGATGTCGTTCAGACCATGGCGGATGGAAATGTAGAGGCTGTCGCCTAGTGTAGTAGACCCTTGCACATTAGGAGTTGAATAATCCAGCGACGTGGATGAATATATATGTACATATAGATATGTCAGAAGTCAGAAGTAGAGGTAATAGGCTTTGAGAAAAAAACCTCACCATACAAGTCCGGGAGTTCGACGAAGTGCCATAATTCCCACTTGTCTATCGCTCGCCAATGAATAATTGGATAAAAAAACTATCGACCCCAATCTGAATCTACCCTTCTCATCCAAGATGGTGTTGCTGCCCTTGCCAATGCGTCACTCGTAAAGATAGTCCTTTTTACTTCAATTTGAACGTGACTTTCTCGCCGTAGATATTCCGTCTCTCCAGGTCTTCCATGGCTTCTCCTTCCATCTTCCCATGGACATAAGTTTCTCCGATCAATCTCATGCACCCACCTTCCTGACGGAGAATAACAGGCACGCTACAACCCATCAAGATACATACGTAATCACCTTGCATCATATCCGGCGGCCCGAGACCGGAACAGCTCTGTCCTCCCATCTGTATGATGGCCACTGGCCGTGGTTGCTTCAGTAAAAGTTTGCCCGCCCTCATGCATGGCCTCCTCGTTGGGAGTCTGTGTCGTGATCATGCTATGAGACTCGTTCTCCGTAGAGGCCGCGAAGAAGCGTCTATTCCACGTCACAGAACGGACACGGATGAGATATTTGCGTATAAGCTCAGATTTGCCTTTCAACAATTCACCGATGTTGAGATTACCATTGTTGAAAGTGTCTGCAATCTCGAGGCACCTCATACATGCTCGTTGGTACCAAGTTGGAGGTATCTGCCCGTCTTGGTCCCTATCAGCCACGAGCGTTCGCCAGATTGCGTCTGGAACGCTGGTGGTGTTTTCATTAATGCCACGCCACCCTCCCATTGTCAACGAGTCTCGGTGGATAACGCCTCCGGCGATTCTGGATGATACTTTCCCAATCCTGGCTAGCTTGAAGCCATCCACGAGAAGAAATTTCAAGTCTTCTAGCGGTTCGTTTGAGAGCTGAGCATTATACTTGGCTTCGGCGCATGCTTTGTAGTTTGGTCGATCAACAGCACCGACCAGATTTTCTCCATTCTTTCTACCACTGTAAATTTCTTCGGGAATGCCAAATTCTGACCGAGACAGCAAAGGGATCCAAGAAGGTAGGTCGATTGCTTCATTCTCCGTTGCAACCGACCTCCTAGGCGGCATTGCCCAGGGGCGACATAAAACATCCAAAGATTTTGAAGACATAATGCAAAATTTGACAAAGTCTTTATATACCCTAAGCGGCGGTTTTGCGTAGTCAACAACGAGTGGGACAACCTCATGCTGTTTGTTAGCGTATATTTCTCGAGCTTGAGGAGTGTCAGAGGCGATAGACACCAGAATGTAAATGAGGTCCTTTCGGTCGGTGGTGTCGAATGTTTTAAGTGACGTAACCAATGATTCGAGCTTTTTGATCGGGCTCGTAATTTCACCCTGTGCCGTCCGAAGAAACAACTTGCTTGTGGCTTCAAGGAGGATACAAGCCCCAAATGAGTGGATGTCGCCAAGAGTGTTTGGGCCGTCTCTCCATTTTGAATAATTGAATAACTTCTTAATGGTTTCCTGGTTCGAAACGAGCAGAGAAACAGCGTCGGCAAAGTCACGCTACTGCACTACTTTGCCGCCGCAGTGAATGGTAGCCTGGCGTGCTAAAGAAATCTCTTACACAACCCAACGTCGTGAAAACCACCGATCTCTCATAAGCTCCGCGAGACCATACCATTTCTCAGCCTGGCTGGGGTCTTGAGCATACCTGTCTAGGACCGCAAAACCCATAATAGCTGGAATAAATTCCATTGCGGCTGTGCTTCGATTTTCCTTATCACTCTCGCCTAGCCAAATGCATACGTTCTCGGCCTTTCGGTAAATATTGACTAGTTGTTCAAGCTGCTTTGTCTTTTCTGTTACATCAGCCTGGTTGATGCACATAACATCGACCCAGATAGATATAGCATGGTCCGATCTTCGAAGTCGAAGCAATGCCCGGAAAAGGTTGTTGCGAATCGGGATGCGCACGGCATACCGCGCTGTCAAACCCCAGCTGTCTTTCTCTGTGTTCCTTGCTGCGTTATCTTTGACGAGATATAACCTCCCATTGCAGAGGTCCGAGCCCCAGTTGTAGGAAAGAGCAGCGTATTTTGGTGCTTCACCAAATGTAGATGTTTCGAGGGTACACAAGAGAGGATAATGGTCGGCTGGGGCGGGCCACACGACCAACAGCCTGATCTGTCCTTCTTCAAGAGGCTTGTAGAAGCCGGATGGTGTAGAGCTAGAGAAATGATCCCTGACCTCCTGGACCACGGGGTCTTCTCTCTCGACTGATGCCGCCGCTTTATCTCGAGTAGCAAGCCACTTAGTCTCCAAGTCAAGCTCTCTTTCAAGAACTATTCGCTTGTCCGCCACATTGTCCACTTTCTCGTTTAGTCTTCGAATATTGCGTATCTTCTCCTCTATGGCTTCCACCTCGTCAAGGACTTTTCTAAGGGACTGAAGGTGCTTGTCCTCGCTTTCTTCTTCGGAGTCCGACTCCCAAATATCGCTGTAGCTGATCCATGCGCTTAGGTTTAGTCTTATCCTGACAGTTCTACTGCTGTTAATATACCCTTTGCGTAACTTTTCCAACGATTTTTCCCGGTTCTTTTGCCTTACCAAGTCCTCCACATCTAGTATATGGTCTTTGTACTTTTTTGCTTGCCATATTCGGTCAGTTTCGCCTTCTACGTCAAGTCCACCCTTGTCCTTCTCATTCGAAACATTTAATGACTTGATTTCCTCTTCGAGTTTTGTCAAACGCTCCTTGTTAGAGTCATGATCTTTTATGCACCTTTTTCTCGCTTCTTTGACCTTACTGGGCCGGTTTTCGTGTTTATCAGCTTTGCGTTTCATGCGCTGTTGCTTCTGACGTAGATCCTTGGCACGCTGATTTGCTTCCTTTTGCGCCTCTTTTTGTGTCTCCGGGTTCTCTCCGATGTTCGTATGCGGTGTGACCTCTGATGGGTTATCTGAGTTGGAGCTTGCGTCCGCATTGACCCTGTTGATTGTTTCTGCTACTGCTACTGGACCTATAGCTTTGGTATTCAAGTTTTCTGGCTTTTCTGTATTTTCAATGTTCTCATCTGCTGTGGATTCCATGCTTCCATCTTCGGCTGTGATATCCACAGTCTGTGTTTGCATTTTCCGTGTCAGAGGATGGTCAGACTCTGATGCTCCTTTGCTAGAATCAGAGCTGAAATTGAAACTCGGGTAATTGTCTGTGATATCGCTTTATTGGTGTAGATATCAAACGCGTGTTTATCAGTGGGTGAGCCGATGAGTTCCTCAAGCTGCTCCTCGCGCCTTCCTGCTCTCGTGATCTTAGTCTCAAGATCCAAAATCTCATAATCGCATATCATCAATCTCAGCTTTGAAATATCATAATCCCTTTGGAGCTTGATGAGTTTTTCCTTCTTCTTTTTCAAATTCCTGGAGGCTCGGACGTTTTGTGGATCCACGACTAATCTAGGAGCCAAGGCTTGGACCAGTGCCCGCTTCGTCTCATCAACTTGCTTTCCAACATCGTTGCACAGTTTTTGAGTTTCGTCATTCATGTCTTTCACCTTCATGTTGATGCTTATGAGGAATAGTTCCACTTCCTCCACTTCGGTACGAGGTAAGTATCTGTTTCGCATTTCATCCAGTTTTTCTTTTGAATCATCTTCCTCTGCCTTCAGTTGAGAAAGTTCTTTTTCAAGGCGTTCCTTCTGTCAAAGGAAGTGGGGACGCATACAAGGTAAGCAGAAGTGTGTAGTATTCAGGATGAAGAGAGAAGAACCAAAGGACCTAAAGTCCTGGGGGAATCTAGTGATACATATAGTCAGAGGCTTGAGTGTACCCTACTCCACCTATTCCAACACCTTCCGTTTCTTGGCCGATTCATCGCCTGGCTCTCGGAAAGTAAGGCGGTCTAATTTGGCTTGAGCTCTTGGGCCCAGTTTCGGCAATCCGATACTCTGGGGACTGATAGCTGTTACGGTATAGTACTATATAGTGAGTGCAGAGACGTCAAGCCCTCGACTTGATAACTCGTCGTTACCTTTTGGTAGCGTAATGGCATAGGTACTGCACTCCTTATGTTGTTCCGTGATAATAGCCATCATTATGTAGGTTCTCAGCGGAATAAAGAAATCGGTCGGTTGTTGGCGGTCGAAAAGTGATAACAGGTAGGAACTCGGACCAGAAGCGGATGAGCTTTTGTCTTATTCAGTTAGAGTCGATGATAACAGGAAATGGAGGGTGGTGCTTGGAAGTATGTTGCGGCTGAACTAATAGTTTCTAGATGGGTGTTGTCTCAATTGTCATTATGCGCGAAAGCAGGAGCTTAGGAGAGAAATTATAATCTATGTCAGCTCTATAATATTCCGCCCCAACCTTCCCTTTGGGTAAATGTATTGAGTGTTTCGTTTTGAAATAATAATCCCACCACGAGATTGCAACCATCACCGCAGGTGGTGCTCCCCCAAGCTCTCCAGACATAACAACTTTCTTTGAGTCACGACAAAACGGAAAAACACAAAAACAATAGAAAACGACAAAAACAACAAAACAACAAAACAAGCCGCGAGCGCGGCTACTGAAAACGATTGTTAGTAATCAATGAACAGCAAGGCAAGGGCGGACGCCTAAGCCGATAGAAGATACCGCGCTGGATACAGCGATAAAAGACAGAGGGATAAATGGCCCTCAGCTTGGCGGATCAAACCGTAGTGACCACGAACAATGGAATGTTGAGCCCACGGAAGGTATAATCTGGTAACTTAGTTACGATGGAAGGGATACAGAAAGGGAAGACCTAACGGAGAAAACCTTATGGGAATAACTTCATGTAACCAACCTAGCTAGAGCTCGCCACGTCCTAGTACCCCAAGGGAGGTCAGAGTTGCGGCGGATAGACTGCCCCTCACGACGTTAAAAACTACAACAACAACCAATCTCTGCCTATGGCGGACTCTTATCCGCCTTGCTTTCGTATCACAACATGACACCGATATCTTCTGTCGCATATGGGTTGAGTGTGTCACTGACTATTGTCGTCATTATCCTCATGGGCATCTTTGAAGACTGGTGGGGCATTGCCGTGATCGGCCTCCTTGTTTTAACGAGGCTTTGCAACACCATTGTCATCCGCAGGAGATCAAAACCTGGCTGGTCGGGTGCGCCTGAGCCCGGGAGGAACGGCGACTTGCTTGTCCTGCTCAGCCAAGACCGTTGGATACGGATCCAGGGCACCGTAGACGACCTGAAGCTTGTGACGTCGGGTCAGTGGCTCCGTGACGAGACTATAGCCGAGAGCTGGGCTACAGCCCTAGCCACAGTCATTGTGTACCTTGACGCCGCCCTGGTCACAAACCTGAAGCAGTCTGGCCAGATCCTATTATTGGTCCTTCTTATTGCCTCTGCCGGGCTGCTCGCAATCGTCAATGGTACCACTAAGGACCTACAAATGCATGGCAAGATTGTGAGCGTTTTGGGCAAACCGAAACCATATAATCGACGACAGGAGCTCGCAGACGAGCTCATTAAAGAGACAGGGCGGGACGACTGGGCTGTGCGGCTAGGGATGATAGTCAAAAACGGCTGCCAGTGCAATGATGCGATGAGAGTGACAATGTGACCCAATTCGGGAACCCATAGCGGAAATAATTAGCCATATGTTGATGTACGCAGTAATCAGGGAACTTTGAACTGAACTTGTCAACACGCCGTTATGCAGTGATGTGACAGGGATGTAAGTATGCCTGCATGGCTGGGTGTAGCATATGAAAGATCGAGACTGCGAGTGGTTTGGATAACAGTTGATGATGTTGAAAGTCAATGGTCGAGTTGGGAATTCAGATACCGGTAGCCCGGACCGGCACTTGTTATGACCTGAACATTGAAATTGACGGCCCCTGCTGCGGAGATCTCTAAGCCTAGGTTCCCAAATTTCCATGTGACTATTACAGCTGTTCGAGTATGGAGTCCGACATTCCACTTCATTCGAAAAGTTTTGATCAACATTTGGAGTAAGGCGTTTACCCTTGTTGCAATTACACGCAAGAACCCTGCAATGTATAGTCACGGGTACTTGTAAACAAGCTGTAAATAGAGTCAAGTACGTGATTGAGCGGTGTGCTGAATATATATGCGATCTCCAGACCCTTGTTGACCCGTTCATTGACTCCACCAACGTCTGACAAGGCGCTTATGCTCTCAAAGGAAGAGATGAATGCACATTTCCATGAGAAAAACATATTTTGCGGAGTAACACGGTGTGGGTGGCCCCTTGTACATGCTTGATCAGCTGGTGTACAGCTACATGTTAGGTGGCGTTTTATTATTACTAGACACTCTATTCATGATACTACTTCTCTATGATTTAAGCAGGCTGAAAATTCTTACCCTTCCCTAACTAGAAATGTATGCTACTGCAAAGGGGTCAAGATATGTCAGACGCAAGGGACACATTATCTTGTAGCTTATACTAACAAATTAAGGGCTGTGGGAGATAGGTATTTCGTCTAATATTGTATATTACTTCTATTACTTCCCAGGTCCTCCACTTGATGTACTGCTAGATAACAGTTTCAAGTCGAAAGAAAGCAAATAAGATTGTTCAGGAAACAATAGTAGCTCATGCTGCGTTCAGCCTGTAATATCAACCTGCGGGGTAAATACGTCACCGATCGCTGTCGAAAAGCAAGAGGGCCAAAAGTGCCTCATACAATGCAGGATTCTTGTTCGTCACAATGCAAATCAGCTACTCGGCAAGGCCGAAAACAATAGCTCAATTATCTGGGGCCGACAAAGGCATGATCAGTACACACAATGTAGGGTGGGTGGAAGTGACTCAGACACTTACAAGGGTCATATTTTCTCTCTCAATATTTGCCTTGGACTGTGCATCACCGGCTGGGGATAGTGAACCCTTATCGGTATGCTGCCTGTTAAGGCTTTCCACAGAACAGTAGACCATGCCACTTACTCTCTTATCAGTTTCAAGCTCATGTAGAAATCCCGTGGCTGATGCTGACTTCCCAATCTGGGCAACAATGAACACGACAGCTGCGCGACCGAGCGATTTGATCGCTTCGGATTCTTTGCAAGACTTGATTGCCTTCATGAGGGTGTCGCGGGGTTCTTTACGTGGCTACAACAAATAGGTCAGTATGTAAGTACAACGTTCGACCATAGGACTTACCTCTCCGTCAGTGATAATTATCACTATTACAGGCCTTTTCAGCTCGCCGCTTTGTGCCTGCGCAGTTAGAACCTCGACGATCTTTTTGTCCACGGCCGTCCCTAGCATAGACCCTTTCTTAAACTCTATCTTCTTAAATCTTTTCTCAATATCTTCTGCGGACAATCCGTCGTAATCGTTGTCACCATCCTTGATAGTGTTGAGAAATCGAATGCATATCCCCTTTGGGGTGAGTATGTTCGCAACCTTGGACAAACGCTTGAGTGTGTCTTGGAGCACCCCTTGTTTATTTCGCATAGAATAACTATTATCTTATACGATGTCAAAACTCGCTCAGAGAAGGTATTAATGTACGGGTACCAACCGCATAAGATCATGAAATCGAACATGTCAAGCTTGATAACTTTCTGAGCGAGTTCCCTGTCCACGGCGAAGTCGCCATCGATATCATTCGATAATAGCTCAGCAGCTTTCCTTGCACGATCTTCATGATCGAACTGAAATCCAGGCAGATTGTTGATTGTATAGTTCAAGACATAAGTATGGTATTCTTCGGGGGTTTCTGGTACCTATGGTGCACAAGACTTCCATCAGCAGAGAATTCTGGTTGTTTGCTGAGACTGCAAGACATACTTTCTGTTCCGAGATTGTAGTCTTATTGTTGACATTATTCGTGTTGTAATGATTCCCGCAGTTCTCAATCCCGGTTTGGTAGAACTTTACGTCTCCCTCGAATTTCGCTTCAGGAAATTGGTTTCCATTGCCCGAATTAATGTTCTGAGTACCAGATTGTGCATTATAATACAAGTTGGACTTGCCATTACTCTGGGCAACAATGCTGGGATCCTCGGTATCTGTGTTCCTTTTGCCTGTGACATGATCTCTGATAGGCAACTTCAACTGCTCCGGGTGGTGACGGCAAGAAGAATGCCCATTTTTAGCATAGTTACGACATGTGGTACCCAACTTGGTCGTTCCATTGCAGGTAGCGCTCCGAGGCATATCGTGATTCATCCTGGAGAAGTTTCAAGCAAGAGCCGAAGACAGGACAAGCATTTGAAAGTTGGTCGCGATATCTAGGGTACACACGGTTAGTCTACTATATACGGAAAAGGTGTGGGAGACTTCTGTAATAGATCTTACTCAATTTGCTGGCAGTTATATAGATATCCCGGTTATAGATTAGGGGATAACTCCATCACCACAAATAATTTAGTGCTTAATTACCTACTGATTGTATTCTGGCTAGTTCTGTACCAACCCGTGATTACTTTGATGGTAAGAACCTTACCTAGCCTTTTCCTTTTGATTGAAATGCTAGGTTATGATTGATATACGGTATAGTATATTGCCTTAGGGAACAGTCTAGGTACAGTAGTGTAGGAGGGTACCTCCGTTTATATAGATAGATGTGTGTGTGTCATTGTACCCAGCCACCGGCTTTTACATGCCTGAGACATAATTCTAACACTTTCCTCATTTGTCATCATCCAGTCATCGCTTCTCTGTACGCCTCCCTAGGTTGTTCCCACAAGACAGAATTGACAAATAATTACTCGGGTCGGGTGAACCAGAAGTTTGCACTAAGTGTCAGAAAGGCTGTTCACGGTATACAGTAAGACTCAAGTCAGAAGGTATTCAGACTTCTCTGGCTATATATAGTGTATATCTTTGTTTCTCCGTCCCGAGGCCCCTGATACTAAGCCACCAAAACAATGGTGAGCACTCGACAGAGTTCAGCTGCTTCTAAGAGCCTTAGAGCAGCAAGATTTTCAGTCAGAATATGAGCAGCCTAATGTTCTGTTAGTCATAATATTGAATCTCGGGTTATTATATCTTATTCTTACCTAGAAGGAGTACAGATAGAGTGTCGATAAATACATTATGAGTTATTGGTGTTGGAAAAGTACCTACCCTTGATATGATTCGCCTATATTTCATGCAATGAGCAGGATATGTGAAGGTGCCCAACCTGCTGACATGGCATTAGATCCTAGGACAAGTGACTAAAGCCTAAGCTATCAAAATCAATATATAGGCTACGTATTTCTTTCATACAGCAGAGGTAGAAAAGGTGTGTTTGAGTAGTGCGGCTGGACTCCTTTCAGTGCTTGTCTTTTCTCTCTTTTACACAAATTCCATCCTAACTCAGCATAAAACTACAACCCTATCTTGTGCAAAATGGGTACCAACATTATCCCCGGCTCAGTCTCTGATATACTTCAGACTGTCCAAGAGACTAGAAAGCACTATAGAAGGGTCGAGAGCGACCCGGATCTCGATGACGCTTTCCACAAGTCTGGTCAAGCACTGCGTTTTGTGGATGAGGCGTTGCAATACCTGAAGTCGGTGCCTAACAGAGATCTACTCTCTAGTGAGTCTAAGAACTCCCTGAAAGCCTGTGGAGAAAAAGCAAGGGTTTCTATGCGTGTCTTCCAGGCCGTCGCGGAGGGGAGCGCAACTTCGAGGTTCAGGAGCTATAAAGACGCGGTGAAAAACGAAAGAGAGAAGGTGGAATGCTTGTTAATCGAAATGATGACAAATCTATGTAAGATTTTCAGCAGCCTACGCGACTTAGCGAAGGAGAAGCCTTCCAAGAAGCTCATAGAATATCACGCCCAACAACTGAAGACTGAAATAAAGAAATTGGAGGAAGCAGGCTCTTCGATCCCAGAGGAACAACCAGGTTCCCATTTCATCGCGAGCGACGCGGCAAACCAATTCAACAACCTCGGAAGCGGCACTCAGAATAACAATCCTGGCAATGGCAACCAGTTTCCTGGAGCTATTTTCAATGGTTCATTGCATTTTGGCAAATGCTCACCTCAACATGAGGGCTGATTAAGCAGGCTGGTTACAATCTAGAATAGGGAGCACTATGGCAGATTTTGAAACCATCGGGTCAATGGAATACGATGAACTATGTACTTAGTTCTATACCCCGACGTTACATTGCACAATATTGCAGTGGCTGTGGAAATGTAAGCTACCTTGTGTAATAGTGCCATGCAATGTGCATGGGCTATTCAGCTACTGATAACTGGGAGGTATATGTGCTCCTTTTGTTGCAGGAATAACGCCAAAGCCATTCTATCATGATGACCTGACTAAGTGATTACCCTGTCCAATGATCTCCTGTAGATAACAAAGGTGGCGAGTGCACTCCAACCATAGCCTAGGGAAAAGGTACAGGGGAAAAAATGAACAGACAAAGAAAGAAAAACTAACTATCATGCACCCTTGGGGAGAACTACCAAGTCTGCCTTTGATACCACAAGCAACGCTTCAAGGCTAGTCTGACAGCCCAACCACCCTATTCTGTTGAATCATCTAACTGAGCGAGATCGTCCTCGCCCTTCAACTCGAAAAATAGCACTGGATGACACAGTGGTCATAGTTACAGGTAACCGTACACGTTACTTTCATGGAGAACACACCAATGCGCTCGCACAATAAGTAGTGGTGGCGTTAGATAAACATATCCAGCCTGCTGCGTAGCCATGCTAGCCATATCCTCAATTCGAAGAGTAGACCACACCTGCCCACTTGGGTCAACCTGAGTAGACTGGCAAAACTAGCTGAAATATACAGGCCCGTCAAACCTGCTGCCTGAGATCAAATTGCCGGTGCCTGTGTTATTCATCTGACTGCCAGAAACTGCGTTGAACTGTCGTGCATAGTTTCTCGTGACAAATTGGTGTGCGCTGTGGGGGCGTGGAATTCTGAGCTCGTTAGCCAACGTGTGCATCTTCTGGGTCATGCGAGAAACTGAGGATAAATCCTGGGCTTTTGCGAAACACGTGTTCCTCCTTGAGCGAATCGAACGGGGCCGGGAAGAGTTGTTGCTTGTACATACTGTGTTGACCGACCAATCTCCCTCCGCAGCCGAGCAAACGCATTCTGCTGACCCTCTCCATATATGAGCGGCATATGAACATTGAAAATGCCTAGTAGAGAGTATGCGGTATCCTCTTCACGCGTCGCATTGCGCCCTTCCGCCCACGACATTCGTTCATTGATGCTGAATTGCGATAAGGCCACAATACCGAGGAGAGCTTCATCAGGGATTTTGGTTACGCATCCAATCGCTCGGACTAATCTAGTCTTGCTTCCAAGATGTTTCCATTCTTGAGAGAAAAACTCCACAATCCTCGGTGCAAGCAGTTCCTGGAGTGTCCAGCTCCGAGTAAACCACCTGCTGTGATGGATGCATAGCTTGCGCCCTTGACTTGGGGGCGGTTTACCCCTGGAGGCTCCTTTAGCTGAAACGTCAGATAAATAAACGTAGCATTTCTCTGCGCCCTGATACCAGCAGAACATGGAATTGATAGCCTCCGAGAGCTCCGCGCTGCTAGATTTATCGATGCAGCAGCTGTCGACCCAGATAAATTGCAGGCCATCTTTTTTCGCTTGCTTTGCGCAGAAGCGGATCTTCTTATAGCCAGATTTGTTCTGTCCCGTGTCGTCTAGAATATCTCGAAAAGTAACCTCTTCGTCGTCCGCTTCCCACGTGTGGGATAAAATAGCATAGGGAGGGAGGGTCCTGTTGAAGAATTCCACAGGCCGGAGTTTGTCGGTGATATCGCAACGCAAAAGGCGCATCGCGAGGGTTACAGCCAAGAGAATTGAAAACCACTTATAATAAATCTAATTAATGATTGGCTACTTTAACAGCGAAATAGCGTAGAGAAACCTCGGGCTATCTAGGTGGTAGAAGAGTCGTTTTGAAGAGGTACTGTAGAATACAAATTTACGCACATAAAATTTGATTTCGCCTGAAATATATTATGTTGCACTACGTAGCCGAAAGCCTACTAGGCACAGCGTAAACCTGATGTAGGTACACAGCATACACTCAAGGATAGCTACCAACTGAGAAGATGTTACGATAAACAATCCCCAAACAACCATCTAGCAGCCAAGATACCTAGGCATATATAAAACCCATCATCACATGTACTTATTATACCTACGCGATATGCTAACAGAGAGGGGTTAATGCCAGCGTACCTACCTATCTGGTTTCTGATCCCTGGCAAACAGCGTCATTTGACGAACGTCGTCTGACACCTCACGAACCCATAAGCTGCATGAGTGATGATACCTAAGGCCCCTACCTAAGGCCAGCATACCTATTGGAGGCCACCTAGGTTGACCGCCCGTACTACCTATCCATATGTTTTCTAAATATCCCACTGTAGGTATGTATGTATTGATTGTACTCGCAACAATGTGATTATAATTACCCTTCACCTAACTTGTTAGATCTACCTACGTAGTAGGTGAGGCGCCAACTCATCAGGCCACCCAGCCACTAACAGGCTTATCCACCAACACACTGCCACGATACCTATCTGGCCTCGGCTGCGTCTGTAATGCACTCCTTGCGGACAGAAACACCCCCACCAACTGCCGCTGGCCGGTCAACTCATGCATGCTTACGGCCTCCTCATAGGTACGTCAAGTCGCAGCTTCATCAGGCGACGATAAAAAGATGTAAAGATGGGTTAGGGGACTTTGGGTAGCGACCGTTTAAGGGAGTGACCAGAGAGCAGTAACCAACGGCACGCCGACTTGAAATGTTACTTCCATAGCTACCTCATCTGCAGGTCTGTACAAAATAGGAGTAGGCAGGCAAGCGGAGCAGTCCACATAGCCTCCCTCGTTTACAGAGTGCAGGAGATCAATTTCCAACCCTCGAGCCTCATGCAACAATCTAACGTACTATAGGTGGCGAGGCGGTGGTCGTCTTGGCTTCCGAATTAGACATACCTACCTACCTGAGGAGAACACGTGTCTTTTAAACCAAGTTCGTTCTGGAGCTAGTTTCTACTGCATACTACCGGACTGAAAGCGACCATTCCTATCGACATTTTCTCGCACAATAGCATGAGGCTGAGAGGTTATTCTAAGGGGACCGTGTGACCCGCTATGTCTATGTCAGGACAACACTATTTTGGATTCTGGAAGGCCTGGAACAAGTAGACTTGGATCCGAAACGGCAAGAGCCGCACAACATTGATGATCACGGTCGGGAGAGAGAGGAGTTCGATGCTTTATTTGGAACGATTGAAAGACGGTGCAATCGGTCAGACTATGGATTCCTAAGGATTTTTCAAAGCCATCCTGTTGCATATAACAAGATGGTATCTGAAAAGCGATGTCTTTCAGGATTTTTGGGTACAGGCCGTTTGGACGTTACTGTGTATTAGACAGGCCGAGGAAGAAGCTCAGAAGGCAACATTATTATAATTATTATAGGCCCGGTATGTACACCTTCAGCGATGCATATGAAAAATCAAGACGAGACGGAGATAATACCTATTAGTATACTGACAAGAATAAATGAACTTGCTATTTTGAACAAGATTGCGGATAAAACAGCACGGCGACACCTTTGTAAAACTTCTATATCTACACATACCCGGTATACGCTATCTAATCAGTAGGTATATAGGTACCTAGATTACTACTGTACCTCATCCTTATCTTATCACCTATCTAATCAGTAGCCAACCCCCACCTAGAACAACAAGTACCGTAGGTACCTGGGCAACAGCTCCCCGCCCCCACTGACGCGCTGTGATTTCACTTTACGCGTCTCGATGTGGATTTCACCTTAGCTGATTACCTAACTCATATCGTCGCTACAGCATTATCGTCACCGAGGAGCGGACTGTCACATCCTGCGAACACCATTGTGCTTGATATCAACATCTTAAATACCTATCTGTTTGAGCCTAGAACACCTAGTATACGAATTGAAGGCGTGCCGTCCTTCTGCTTGCCTCGACATGTCTGACTACGAGGATGAAATGGACGTGGATGGTGCTCCGTCTAATGACATTGCATTCTCTTCAGATAACACGGCTAAAGGCAAGCGAAGTGCTGCGAACCTGCCCGTTGAGGCCGAAGATTCCCTGCCATGGTAAGATAACATAAAGAAGGGCTGTTGCTTCTCTTCTCCAGACCCACGCCCGTGCTAATCCGTAATTGCAAAGGGTCGAGAAATACCGACCAGTAACGCTTGGCGACGTGTCAGGCCACCAAGACATACTAGCCACCATCAACAAATTCGTCGATTCAAATCGTCTCCCACATCTACTACTCTACGGTCCTCCCGGCACCGGAAAGACGTCGACCATCCTAGCCCTCGCTCGTCGCATATACGGACAGGACAACATGCGACAGATGGTGCTTGAGCTCAATGCCTCCGACGACCGTGGTATCGACGTCGTGCGTGAACAAATCAAGACGTTCGCTTCTACCAAGCAGATATTCACCATGGGCGGTGCATCGCGGGCTGGGGGCGTCGCGGGCTTCAAGCTTATTGTGCTCGATGAAGCCGATGCTATGACCAACACAGCGCAAATGGCCCTGCGACGAATTATGGAAAAGTACACGGCTAACACCCGATTCTGCATCATCGCCAACTATACACATAAGCTCTCTCCCGCGCTGTTATCAAGATGTACGCGGTTCCGCTTTAGTCCCCTAAAAGAAAGAGATATTAGAGTCTTAGTAGACAAGGTCATCATGGAAGAAGGAGTCAAGATCGATGCCGAAGCCACAGATGCCCTTGTCACACTTAGCAAAGGTGACATGCGACGAGCATTGAATGTCCTTCAGGCGTGTCATGCATCTAGTAAGTCCCTTCATGAAATGCAACCTCAAACCATCATGAACACACAGCATACTAAACGCAAACTAGGTACACCCATGCAACCGAAGAATGCTCCCAAGATCGCCGAAAAGGACATCGTTCGCGAGACCATTACGACAGAGACTATCTATAACTGCATAGCAGCGCCGCCACCGGACGCCATCGCCAAAATCGTTAACACATTGCTGACGACGAGTGATGTGACGACATGTCTCTCTACCATCAACACCCTCAAGGTCGCTAATGGACTAGCACTTGCTGATATCATCACGGCTACGTCGGAACAGCTGGTCACCATGGAGGTCAAACCGGAGGTGATGGTTCGCTGGCTTGACGGTCTAGCAGAGATCGAATACAGGATCTCGGGCGGTGCGAATGAGATCATCCAAACAGGTGCTGTCGTTGGAGTTGTAAGAGATGGCTGTGAGCTTATGGGTTAAGCGAAGTCCATATTGGTGGTGAAAATTACAGAAATATCCGATTTTCTTGTCTGTGCCGGAATGGACAGGGATGTAAATGAATGAATGAGCTATGTATTTCCTACACATAATTGAGTGGTGTACTAAAAGGCACAATGGGATCTAGACAGATGGTCGAAGAAAAGGTCTCCATATACTAGTTGGCGGAAGCAACCGATGGAACGTGATCACGGTTGGGAATGGACTGTTCCAGTCAAATGGTGTATATTGCAGATACACTCAGGGTCCAGTGTGGTTACAACGAGAAATTAAGATACATTACCATTCGTGTAACTGCCAAAGATGCCAGGACAATCTCAATTCATGCGCTTTGACCAAAAACAGGTAAGAGAAAACGACACATATCTCGAAACACAGGCTTTTGAACAACTTGACTTGCATTCAGATTGAATATGACCACGTGCAATTACATACAAAAGGAAGGTCTAGAACTTCAGTGAGCTGACTCAACGTCGTACGGAAGATGGACCAGCCGTATTGGGCCGGATCTGGCCTCGGTCTCCGATGAGCACGTCCTGGAATACGAGGCATAAGACTCGGCTCCTCATCTGGTCGGAAATATCGAACCTCATGCTGCTTCCGTTCCCCGCATAAGCAGCATATCTTGATCTACTGGGTCTCGATTGATGTTAGGCCGTGAGATCTATCCTCAACTACCTATTCCAGCAGTCAGCCCAGGCGCGATGCATCTACTTGCCGCTCCACAACATCCGGCTATATTGCCCACATCAGCAGGTTTGGGCGCAACCAATCAACTCAGTGTGTCCGTCTTTTGGACTTTGGTTCTGTATAGGATCTACTGTATAGCACTTTATATGATAACGTTTTGAATATGTTTATGCACGCGTGCGCTTTACCTCAACAATAGCCTGTGTTGTGGGAGTGGCCTTCGCCAGCACGCCATGTGCGGGAAATCAAAGTATTCGGTACGAGGGGGCGCCTCTGATATATCTTCTCCAATGCCTCTTCTCGAGCGCTCGAGAAAATGCTGTAGAGTATCAGGTTTTGAGTGTTTGACAAGGGCGATTGTTGAAAATGAAGATTGCTCAACTCCTCTTCGTGCTAGGCTTGGCAGCATACGAAACAATCGCCAACCCCCTTAACCCGTACCCCGATGCGCTACAGAGAGAAACCTCTCAACTATTGAAGCGCGTCATTCCGCGCACTCATGTCCGGCATGAGAAGAGAACGAGTGCCCAAGGGAGCGCTTGGTCGAAGGTGGAGAGGGCGAAGCGCGAGGCACTGTTGCCCATGCGCATCGGATTCAAACAGTCTAACCTGATGGACGGTCACAATCTGTTGATGGATATGTAAGTCTATACCCCAATTAAAGCTTGCATTTAGTAGCTAATATTGTCCACGAGATCAAACCCAAAATCAAAGAATTATGGCAAGCATCTATCGGCAGAGGAAGTCGTTGATTTCTTTGCTCCGTTGGAGTCGAGTGTTCAGGTGGTGAAGAATTGGCTCATAGAGGCTGGTGTAGAAGAGTATACGATTTCACAATCGGCAAATAAACAGGTAAGTAAGATGAAGGATATGCTATATGAGACGATATTACTCAAGCCTTCAGATTGTACCCCCTTGGCTTGTCAGCACAGCCGCTGGGATTATCGACTAGACCGCTGCATTGCCTTCACGTTTTCATTCACCTATTCTTCCTATGTTATGAAAGTTTTGTCACTAATATCTAGAAACACAGTGGATTCAATTCGACGCACCCGTTAATCAAATAGAAGATCTCCTGATGACCAACTATCATGTGTGGGAGCATAAACTGACTGGGACTAAGGACATCGGCTGTGATGAGTTAGTCGAGAGTTTCTATCTATCAGCCAGCTTACATCGCTGACCCTTTTATAGATACCATATTCCTAAGAACGTTGCATCGCATGTGGACTACATAACTCCCGGTGTTAAGCTCATGGGGAATGGCGGCATACAACATAAACACAACCGTGAACGGTCATCATCAAGCGAGCAATCTGGGTTTCATAAGTTTCAAGGATCACTACCTTTTGTAGAACCTGTTCGACCTCAGGATATCCTCTCGGGTAATCTGACACTAGCACAAGGTTGCGATACCTACGTGACCCCTGACTGCATCAGACGTAAGGCCCTGTTTACCGCTGATTGGAAATGTCAGCCTCCTAACTTCATGGCCAGAGATGTATGGGATACCTAAAGGCAATACCAGTCACGCCAGTAATAAGATGGGCATCTTCCAGAGTCTGAAACAGCATTACACACAACAAGATCTGGATGCCTTCTTCTGGGCGTTCACCGAGTGAGTCGTGCGAGTGAGAAGTCGGTGAGGGCTGGTAGCTAATTGAATATTAAAGCGGCATTCCAAATGGAACGCATCCAGAACTACTCTCGGTCAACGGCGGCGAGGGCGCGACGACGGAGCTGTACGACGCCGGGACAGAGTCGAACCTCGACTTCCAAATGGCATACGGACTGATCTGGCCGCAAGAGCCCGCCCTGTTCCAAGTAGACGACGAATGGTATCAGCAATCCCAGCTTCAAAGCGGCGAATACGCAGGCTTTTTTAATAGTAAGTCGAGTTTAAATGCCCCTTTTCCCTGCGCAAAAGAACGAGCGCTGAATCGAGGCGGGGCGTATTAGACCTCTGGAATGCCATCGATGGTAGTTATTGCACATTCGAAGCATTCGGCGAAAAGGGGAATTGCAAGCGTCCCGAATGCAAGGATCCGGAGTATCCGAACCAGCACGAGGGAGGCTACAAAGGGGAGCTGAACTGCGGGATCTACAAGCCGACGAACGTCATCAGCATCTCCTACAGTGGCGCCGAGTCCGAGCTGCCGGCATCCTACCAGCAGCGGCAATGCGCCGAGATCATGAAGCTCGGCCTCCAGGGGTCCACGATCATGATCGCCTCGGGCGACTCTGGTGTCGCGGGGTTCGCGACGTACGCGAATCCCAGCGGGTGCATGGGGCCGAACCACGACGTGTTCAACCCGCAGTTCCTCGCGACCTGTCCGTATATCCTCTCCGTAGGATCCACGTATCTGCCTACGAATAAAACAGCCGGAAAGGACGGGGAAGTAGCGACCTCGCGGTTCCGCTCCGGCGGCGGATTCTCGAATATCTACGATGCGCCCGAGTGGCAGCGGGACACCGTCGCGCAGTACCTTGTGCGCGCGAACCTCAGCTTCGAGGGATATGAAGGGGGCGGTAAGAATTATAGCAATGCGAAGGATGGCATTGGGCGCTTCAATCGCATTGGACGCGCGTATCCGGATGTCTCTGCTAATGGCGATCGCTTCGTCATTTCGAGTGGTGGCGAGCTACTTCGGATTGGAGGCACATCGGCGTCGTGCCCGCTTTGGGGCTCGATCATCACGTTGATTAATGAGGCGAGGCTCGAAGCTGGGAAGAAGCCTGTCGGATTCATTCACCCGATCCTTTACGCGCAGTGAGTAGTTCCTATATTCTCGTGCTTGTCTTGTGACTTTGCTAGCTTTTACTTGCCTGTGCAAGTCCATGGATCTTGCGTCTGAGTTACCCAGATCCTGGCTTCACACTCTTCCATAGCCGTAAGAGGTAGTACATGGATCAAGATTATTGACTGACTCGAAATTTACTTATAGTCCCGAGGTATTTAACGACATCACAGTAGGCGATAACCGCGGTTGCAGGACTACTGGATTCCCAGCTACGCCAGGTTGGGACCCGGTTACTGGAATGGGGTAAGTTTAGGCGGTTTTCCTTCCCAGATGTGCTTTAAATAAGAGATCGCTTGCTTCAAATGAAAGAAATTGCTAATGCTGTACGACTATGACAGAACGCCGAACTACCCGAAACTGCTGGAGCTGTTCACGAGTCTACCTTAAAAATAGGGGCTAGGTGCTAGGGGTTAGAGTGGCGGCGGTACTGAGACAGATCAAAGTCTATGTATATGCATTTCTAGAATATCATTTTACAGAAATGTTTAAAGCACGGGGAAGTGGAATATCAGCTCACTTAGCTTCATGCGGTATCCATGAGGTTCTCTGAACTTGACCGTACATGGACGTCCGAAGGCTAGGATCACACTCTATCTAGGTAGTCAAGCACTCTGGATATCGTAGAGACCTAACTGCCAGACGGTGTATTTCCTAGGTAGCAATAAGACCAACAGAAGTGTTCCCAATGTGCGAGTCAAGCGAGAAACTATTCCCTGACATTTGAGATAGTATTGGCCGACAGGGTAATTATTAGGCAGGGCGGGAGCCAATCTACGCCGCTTACTTACGTATATATGCGATTACTTAAGCTAACCCTACATGACCTCTGAGAGACCCCGCATAGAAGGATGGGTGGGAGCATGATCTTGCTCTTTCTCCTATCAACCTTCTTGTGCGGCATAATCGGTTCCCTCATTGTTAGAAATATTCCTACCAACCAAGCCCGTAATTAGAAAACCCACCAAGTCTCTCGTGCTCTAACATCAAACAGGTGCTTTTCCTGTCTTATAGGTACTGTCATATGGTTAAGACCGCTAAGTCTGCCAATACCCTTGTAGGCCATCCGCAGCCAATAGCCTCCCAAGGCTACGGACGATTGGATGGGCAAGATCATGAGAACAACGCTGTTATATGCAATTGGAACCAACAGTTAGGGCATTCATGCCCAACAGGGAGGAGGACCCAATATTGTATGAGCATAAATAGCCCAAGGAATTCCCCTCGAAGAGAGAAGGGAAGACCAAGGACCTAGAGACCCCTAGTTGATTATTAGATTGAATATGACTAAGTTCCAAGCCCTCTATAAGAGCCCTTGTCACAGGTACTATTTTATTCCTCTCTTTGTCTAAAGCTAAATGGATCAAGCCATCTTAATTTGAACGACCTAACTACCTTGCAGCCATGGCACATGAAGCCGAGTATCTGCTCCCGGAGCCAGAAAAGGAGATATCACGTCTGACTGAGCAAGACGCCGTTATCACCCACATCATGGAAAACAAGCGTATTCTAGCGCCAATGGATTTTACTCGGCCGGGCCTGACGATCCTAGACTCTGGAACGGCTGATGGTCTGTTCCTGCGCAGTATCCAGCCAAACCTCTTGGAACCCTACACACTTCTAGGCACCGACGTCATGAGAAACTTCTTCCCCTCGATAGTTCCACCGCATACCACCTTTGAGATTCATGATATCGCTGAGCCCTGGCCTGCTAAGTTACACGGCACGT
Organism: Xylaria bambusicola; assembly: GCF_022495145.1. Classification (NCBI taxonomy): domain Eukaryota; kingdom Fungi; phylum Ascomycota; class Sordariomycetes; order Xylariales; family Xylariaceae; genus Xylaria; species Xylaria bambusicola. Next base: position 81,776 of record NW_025953628.1, on the reverse strand, counting down.
GTGACCTTGTACACCAACGATTCACAATTCCAGGGGGCACCAAGAAAGCCACGGCACGTGATATCGTTGGCTACTTATGTCAGCTAGTTAAGCCGGGCGGCTGGATCCAGCTCGTCGAGATGGACGTGACTGCGACAGTGCACGGCCCAGCCATGCGCGATGCGTGGACTGCCTGCGCGGCCTTTCTGACTGCTGCCGGGGCTGGGACTGATTATGCCAAGAGTATGGCAGGCTGGCGCAAGGAAGAGGGTTTCGAGGACGTTAGGGATGATCGCAGGGACATTGATCTTGGGGCACGATGTAAGGATACCGATTGGGGTGTGCGGGGTGCCAACATGCTTGTGGAATCCTTTATAGCGGTTGTTGGTGCATGCAAGAGTGAGTGAAATGCTCTTTGAATTTACCTCAGCAATCCCTATAGCTCCTACTTCAAAGCTAACACGAAGTCACTTCCATTCACATAGAGATGAGGCTTGATGTGCCGGAATCAGTCTTGCGGGATTTACCTGAACGAGTAAAAACAGAAATGATGGAGCAAGGGGGCACATATCCCCTCGTTTATGCTTATGGGCGGAAGCCGATGATCTGAAGATCATAAATGTGTGATCGAGTATCAAGAAAAACTGAACAGAGAATCGGGGTAATTACAGTAAAGCTAGTCTTCACCGAGTTGTCTCCTATTGCTCCGTAATTCTCTTAGTATAACATAGGTTCTAGTGAATGACAAACCATGTTTTTCAGGATGCTAATCTCTTAGTGCACTGTCCCAAGAAACAGCCGCGAAGTGATCCAAGTAAGGGGCAGACTGCGAGTGGAAATTGCAGGGGAACGAATTGACAACCTAGTAGCTACTTATACTCATTGAATACCACCATCTTATATAAAGTGTAGTTCTGTAGGTTACGGTATTGGGTTCGTACTAATTTAAACTCAATTGTCTTATTTACGAAAAGCAGCCTTCTATCTCAACTGGTATAACAAGGGCAGGAATACTGGGCTTGGAATCTATGCAATTCAGATTATAATGATCAACTAGGGCTGCATTAGCCCTTGACCAACCAACTTCTTCTCAGCTGTTGGTGGCTTGACTTGACTCTATATACAATTGGGCTGCCAGCCCAGACCGCCTAGGTCTCTGGGGTCTGTTGCAAGAAGCGAAGTCTGTATAACCTCACTTTCCAATATTGCCCAATATTGCCTGCATATCTTGAAAGATTATGAACAGCCTGCAAAGGTCCTTCGTACGGCCGAAGTGCAAGGCGAACTGCATATTCAGCTTAGCACAGAGGTTGCACGTGTAGCAACTGGCTCAATTCCAAAATGAAAAAGAAAGAAAACAAACTAGACTCTCCTAGTGATGAGATCATTAATTCAAAATCTTCCTTACGTGTAACATGTTTTGATTTAATTGGCATGTGCTTCTTGTTGTGTTTTCTACGGCCCCTATATACCAGCCTGGATCTGGTATCGGCCCAGACTCACTCACTCGGCAACACGCGATTTCCGTGTAGCGATTTAACTTCTTTGTCTTTGTCGTTGGGGAAGGGTCAATTGACATACGTAGGAGAACTGAATCCAAGCTTCAGTGCCAACTGCAATGTTCTATCGTTGTTACTTTCTAGGGATGACGGCGTTGATTTCATTCCCCAGATCACTAAGATAGTGACGTTCCTGGCAAATAAAGCATTCAATGGAAACATAAAGGACAAATGGGTGAGTCTGGCTCTGTATCGTGTGGAAAGCGCACTGACGATTTCTCGCAGCACTGTCATGAGTTGTATTGGATGATGCTTCTGGCGCGAGCCTTCGAGCTCTTCTACCAGCACGAGGAGATAGTTCAGATTGTGTACAAAAGTGGCCCCAACCTACAGGGGCAAGTGCCTATGATTCTCCTGCAACTTCTTCTGCGCATACTACACACGCAGCAAAGCAATGGGTCCTGGGACGGTATTTGCGAAATTACATCCTCGCCGTTTTGGCCTTGTCGTCAATGGTGAAATTGCCTTTCGTACGGCAACTGGACAAGGGACAGATTATCTCCAAGATGGCCGTGGGGAAGTCGTTTCTATACGCGAACCGAGACAAGTGGGCGAAAGGCGAGCACATATGGATAGAGAAAGTTACATACAGTTCAGACATTCTCAGCGAGGCATGCTGCCTAGCCGCTTCATTAGTGCCTATCCCCTTCATAATCGAGCCGGAACCAGCCGCTGCCATAAGCCCTTCATTAGCAGGAAATGGATTCTTGGTTCCTGAAAAACTATTGATAGGGATGAGGAAAGCTGGAAGCCTGATAGCTCACACCCCTCTATTCCGCACAACGCAGCCGAGCACCTTGAGGATTGCTGAGATGCAAGCATGTTTTGCCATGCAAGATTTACAACAACGGCCATTGTATGTTTTCCCAAGGACGGCTAAGGGCAAGGACAAGTATACTTTCGTCGTGCCACTAGCCCTCACGCCGTGTGCGGAGTCTCAGGGCTGCTCGACGAGTCTCTTCGTTCTCTACGGGATGATGGTCCTATCGATATTACTAAACTTCCGCGCGGACGAATACATGGAGGGGGCGTTCGAAAAGAATTTTACGACAGACCTAGATTCTATTCGCCGCCTTGTTAAACAGCCTTTTACAGACTTCCAGCCCAAAGTACAGAACGTCACCGCTACTAATGGCAACGGAGTATCGACGAAACAACACTATCAGAGTTCTAGCTCGTTCAATAACGATCTTCCTACAGATGTCGATAACGGCGACCAACACAACGGCTTCGAACACGTAATATGAATGGGGGGCGTAAAGGATGTCCTGTCACGCTTCTTGCGACAGATTCTAGAACACCCAGCAGTCCAACTATGTCCCGGTCGGCTCCAAGCACGGCTCGCTTTCGACCTGCAAACGTTCCTCCTATCCCACGTCACACAAGCCGAAGACAACATCCGTCTTCGCGCAGCATCAAGATTAAATGGAAGCTCTACACTTCAAAATAAAAGCGACGCCTGCAACAGACCAGGCCGGTCCTTCTACCGCTGGATCCGGGACGTCTCGGCAGACCACACATCCTGCCCCTATTCCTTCGTGTTCTTGGAATGTCTCGTGCACGCCACGTTATCTAATCCTAGCCCGTATATCTACCAGATGCGTACCAATCCTCATGCTTTAGCCGGTGCGCGCGCCGCTTACCTTGCCGAGGATGCCTGTCGCCATCTCGCGAGTCTTTGCCGAATGTATAACGACTATGGATCCCAGGCGCGCGACGCAGAGGAGCAAACACTAAATTCTCTTGACTTCCCCGAGTTTTCGCGCGGTATCAAGACACCAATACCGGGGCAAGACACAACTATGTCCTTCTCATCCTCCTTATTGTCTGCGCCTGAAAAGGCTAAGGCAGAGCTCTTGTGGATCGCGGAATATGAGCGTCGCGGACTCGAGACTGCGATGAAGCTTCTGGCAGAAGAGTTGGGGCCCGGTGAGCTAATTGATGCGCTGGAGATGCTTGTTGATGTGACGGATTTGTATGGCCAGATTTATGCTGTGAAGGATATTGGGACACGGACGCGGTAGTTTACTGGATGATGATAATGGAAAGAAATGATCCTTATTATCTTGATAATGAACTTGAAAAGTTATACAAGTTTCTTTTATCTGAATGCGCATAAGAAAGGCGGCAGTTTCGAGATGTATAAGTCGAAGCGGCATCGTTCGAGTAAGGAGGAGCAACCCGATCCCAGCGACTCGACGCTGTTGACTTACTATCTTTCTTGTTCCTGAATTTCTTACATTCCGATTATGAACCTGTTAGCAATACTAGAGTACCTACCTAGGTATATCAAGATGCTTGAAGTTAGTGAGAGTTATGTAAGCAACAATACTTATCATTATCAAAGAGGTGCCGTACGGGAATCGAATATTCGTAGTCGCATAAGGTTTTCTTCAGGGCTATCCTCACTATTTAAGGCAATACATAGACTGTCTTTGTCATAATGCTTGATTCCTTTACGATACCTTCGAGACCCCGTTCCGAAGATCCGACTTTATGGGCTCGTAACGTTTCTATTAGTAGCAATCAACAACTATGACAACAAAATGGATTATACGAGTGCAGGTGCATATAACCTAAGCCCAAGTGGGATGTTTACGGCATAAATCAGAATTACTCCATTTTTGGCCCCCCTTGGAACTAAACCTCGCTCACAACAAGAGCATTCATGCAAAACTACTCTAAATAATATCAGCTGTCTCTAGGTCTAGAGTGATAAGAACGCAGTTTCTGCGGTTCTGAGATTCAATCATGATAAGCGCCTATAATTGCTAATCGTGGCAACTAACGTCGGCCACCTACTACAGGCTCACCTCACATCTGGCCCACCCTTCAACATCACCCTGCACCATCTTTCAACTTCCAATTATTCCACCAATTCATTAGCAACGGCAATGCAGCTAAGTTCTACCGACTGTTCTGAATCACTACTATCTTCTGATACATAACCAGCTTCAATTTGCTCTTGGTAATACCCTCCTTCTTTTTCTGCCTTGTATATTGTCTAGTCGAGCCTGAAGCACTTCCTTTTCTCTTTGCTCAGTAGATAACTAGATTTTCTTTTTGTCGAATGCCTTATTGATTTTTCGGATCAATAGCCGTTTGGTATGAGGTTCCTGGTCCAGCTGGTCAAATAAGTGTAATTCATCCCGAAGCTCTTGGGTTGTATGTAGTGTACGCCAAATCACCTGGGACCCTTCATCGCTAACCTGGATGATTCTGTCAGGTGGTACGGTGCATGCCATTGCCCTATTCTCGTCAGTATTCACGATTAGGGAGTTGAGAAGTGGTTGGTCAAGGATTCATACAACCATAGTTGATCATTATATTGTGATTAGCCTCAAGTTCCAAGCCCAGATCTGTGCCCTCGTGATAAAATCAGGAGAGCAGGTGGTGGGAAGCAAAGAATAATAATACACGACATAGGTATTGAGTCAAGCACTACATAGCTTGTGCCTTGCAGAATTGACCTTGTCTTGTACTATGTTCTGCGGTTCGTCCCTTAACATTCGAGTAGGCACTGGTCTGGATGCGAGAGAGTAGTTCACCTAGCTGTCTAGGTGATAGTTATGTATGGACTTAGTATATGGCATATTCTACCTGATTGTATCATCTATTTTCCCATTCGCTATATTTTACTCTGTGGTGTTGGCAATTATTCTGCCTGACCTAAGCGTCGACTATATAGGTTCCTGAAACACACTTCACAAAGTCCTTGCCAAACACGGCAGCTGGCGTTTGGAACCCTTCCATCGCCTCTCCGGCTAAAACTCTCCTTGCACACTCTACCGAAGCAATTCCAGTGAAAGTGTATCCGTTTACAGTGTGAAGCACAGAGCGCTTCGTATTTCCATCGCGTGTTGTTGCTATGACGGCGGCATGATACGGACTGGCTTCCCTTTGCTCAGTCGTCGGACCTTCCGGTGACGTAGCAATATCGGTAGTAGAAGGCTCCGATCCATGCACAAATGTCCTGATGTTGGGTACTCCTGTGGACTTCCAAACAGTGATAAGATCCGGGAGCGTTACAGGAGTGCAAGCAACGGGACCTTTCCCATCATCGAAATCAAACTGCTGAGTATTGCTGACATCTTGCAATGTTAGAGCGTTTTGACACCGTTGAAGGCACTCCGGAGACAGCCTATCTCTAGCGGTTATAGCTGTACCTCGTGATATGGGCCCGGCAATGCGCAGGGCGACGTCAATGCTAGCGACATGTTGCTCCACGTTCTGAAGCACATGAAGTACCAGGCATCCGAGCATTGCCACACTACCACCACACCCAGGCATCAGCATGGTGCCCCTTCTTTCTGCCTTTTCGCCCAGTCGGTCCGCCAGCTGGTAGGTTGACAGCTCAGCTGAGAAGTCCAAGTAATGTACACCCATCCCAATGCATGCTTCCATCAAAGGCTCGGCTGTTTCCCCGAAGGGACCAGCGCAGTTAAGGAGTACATTCACACCTTTCAAAGCTGAAGCAATGGAACTGGCATCTTTCACGCCGAAGGCTTTGTACGGAGCGGCGAGTTTTGCGGAGAGTAAAGCAAGTTTGTCAAGGGACCGTCCTCCAAGCACAAAACTGAGACCGAGGCTGTTGGCATGGTTACATGCAATGCCCCCGGTATATCCAGTTGCTCCGTAGATCATTAATATCTCCATTTTATTTTTCGTAATTCATGGCCGAAGATCTCAAAAGATACAGTTGCATGAGCTATGCAATCAACCTAACGTGAAGTATTGGAAAGAAAAGCTCCTCAGAGAACTGTGGCGCGTAGTAACTTCTTGAATCGCTACCTTTCGTATAAGTAGGTAATCTCTAAAGTTGAAAGAGATATGTAAATATATGCTTTTCAGCAGTGTCATCAGTCAAGGGTCAGAGTAGAGTGAATCGTCCAGGCTCCCCTGCACTCGGAGTTCCAGGTTGTATGATAACGTAACATAAAATCTGCTACATGAGTGGAGCTTGAACAGATACTTGTGACCCGTCCTTGAGCGTAGCGAATAAGAAACCGACGGGGACTTACCGGAATCAATCTATCGAGGCAGTCACAGGTATACTGCGCGCAACCATTCGAAAGTCATTAGGACAACAGGGTGGGGGCGGTAGATTGACGTTGCCTCCTTGCGATGACTGGTTAGCTTGCCTATAGCCCCTAGTAGACTTTGGGAACGTAAATGAACCACCACAATCGGCTTCTTTAAGTTAGGCGTGAGAAACTGTTGACTCCTCAAAGGACTCGTTGTATAGTCTATCTACCTTGAGACTAAGTACAACTAGCATCCCAATCTACCTTGCAGAATTATACCACGTCATCCCCCCCTTCTAATCAGAAACAGTCAAATGGAAGAAGGGATAAGGATAAACAAAACTTATACCCTTCATAGTAGCTTAGCAGGCCCTTTGCCATCCCTAATGGATCACTTGAAAGATGTAGATGTGAGAAGGGACAGGAACTCCGATTGGGTAGGTGCATGCTGCACAAGGGACCTATATCAAGACAGTTTCGTTTTCGCATTTAATATAATTTTTAGGGTATCTCTGTGTGACCTGCCAAGATGGCGTTTGACGCTGTCATCATCTTAGTACTTCTATCCAAACGTGAGTTTGCCGGTATCACTGCAAAGCGCCACTTTATTGCTACATAGTAGAAATTTGTGGCGAACTCGAGGACTAAGCAAGTACCACCGGTAGTAGGGGTAGTATGGCGATTTAAAACCGGGCTGGATAGGTCACGGAGTTATACTGAGCGTTCAAGGGATAGGTATAAATATTTATTATCCGCGCGCTTTGAACAGAGAAAAGAAATCAAAGGTGAATGGTATCACGGTCTTTATGCTAGATTTGGGGGATAGATCCCTTTACGATGTAATTCCTAGCTTCCTAGCCTCCTAGGTCTGTATGCTCTTCGATCAGCCCATGGCCGTCTGATTCCTAGAGGTGAAAACCAACACACACACGAAGATCAATCTCATGCGTTATAGTAACTTGGTTTTTGCAAGGTACCTTGGGGCGTGAACTTCGATGCAAGACTACACGTAGTAGGAGCTGCGAGTTCGATGATACCTCAAAGGGTTATATAAAGGCTTTGCGACACCTCTCCCAGGGGCTCAGACTTTGCAGAACTAACTGAGATCATTTGGCCCCCTACATGCATTTAATGCCTGTTTAGGTGGTGGACTACGAGATGGCCCGATTTAGTGTTTTGGATGTTACCCACGACGAGACACGAGCAAATAAACCCATGACGTGCTTTGTACAATCTCCTGTAATTTTATCGCTTTCTTGGGATGGTGGCATTGGCATGCAATACCACAATCTGCATTTTCGACCCCTGAACATACCTGTGTATGCGCACCTTACGGATTTTCCTCTTATACCTCAGAAGGCTTTCATAGCCTCAAGGCGAAGTATTCAAAGAGCTTTGTCTTATACGCTATCATCATCATATCATAGTGTATACCTGCGATCATGGACACTGGACAAGATGCTTCAGGTTCGCAAGGTAGCCACTATCCCATCTATGTTGGAATATGGACCAATTGGTCTCGAGGTCAAGTTATGGGGTCGACTCTAACTATAAGTCGTCGAGATGCTAATTTACTTATTGCATTCACGGCATTCTTTGTTGCTTTTGTTACAACCCGCGTCTGGAGGATTATCTGTTTTATGTTCCACCGATTCCACTCGACAGCCGATCCACAGGACGCAGTTCATCACCAACATCAGACAATCTTGCGAAATTCTTCATCGCCTGAGAGCGGAATTCAGATGCTGCTCTGCCTATTATGGGCAAATCGTAGCTCTGAACGATGGCTCCGCCCGCTCCCACCAACCATCGTAGCAATCGTCTGTCTCAGTATGTTTACCATTGCAGGTGGATTTTCTTCTCAAATATCGACAGCGGTTGGCAATGAAGTATTAATCAAAAGCTCTAACTGCGGGTTTACATCTGTACCCGTGTCAGGCGATGACGTCTCGTATGTACCTGAAGAATCCAACATAGCTACTGCCATTGATAATGCAGCCAACTATGCGCAACAATGTTATTCGAACGAAAATACCGGGTTGCTTGATTGTAATAGGTTCCCTACACAGGAAGTGCCAAAAGTTATAGATACACAAGCCAGTTGCCCCTTTAAACCCCATCTATGCCGAACTGACTCCACGAACTTACGCCTCGATTCTGGGTACCTGGACAGTCATAAAATCTTTGGCTTGAATGCTCCACCTCATAACAGAATCTCGTTCAGAAATGTACTCCACTGCGCACCGTTAACGACGACTGGATTTGGGGATGCGAGGAATTCATCGATTGGACCGTACACCTTCTACCGATACGGAACGAATGCTAATTCCGACTTCGACTACGTGCACGCAGCTCCATCCCTTGAATCACAATACGCGAGAGTGGCGTCCAAAGATATAATACTTGGATACACCAACCAGGCCCTAAGGTGAGTTTAGATATTGCTCTAGTATTTCCCCCAGCCATGATCTCCCGCTGATCTATTGACCGTAGTGTATATTCCTCAATCGTCAAAAATGAAACAACTTATGCGGCTGCTTCAGATTTTCGGCCGATAGATGACATATTTAGGAAGGATGGGGACATATACCTTGCTTTTTTATCTGGAAACGGTGTCATATTTACGGAACCGTCGGATGACCTATGGTATCATCTAACCATTGCCCCTGATTCTATCAACATAGACGATGTGAACTCAGGCACTTCTCTATTCTATATCCCGGGAGAGCCCGCGTCACCCCTTGGCTGTACTGATCAATATCAGTTTTGTAGTAATGCATTTGAAGGCACAAGTGGATGTGGTCCATTAGCAAGCTTACGAGATGCGATTCAAGGAGCTGCTCCTTTTTTTAATATGACTTATGTCGATTTTGCGACTAACTCTTTTAAGAATGAAATGGGGGCTCGTTTTCTATATTTCATGAATTCTTTTTTTGCAAGTTCTACTGCAAACATATACTACGTTCTACAACAGCTTGGGGCAGCAGGCCTAACCTCTCAGAAAACTTTACTTGCGGGGTTTCAAGGGCCAATAGCACCTAACCAGTGGCAGCGTGATGTTACTCATTGGTGGGACATATCGATGGCTACTATGCAGTCCGAATTTTTCGAAATGGCCTATCTCCCCGATGATTCGGACTTACACGAAGCGCGTTTTAACTACACGGCTTCTGCTTTCCAAAAGTCATGTACCAATCAGGTAAGCCCTAGATGCCTCCTGTCTCACATGGGAGTATGACCTAATAAAACAACAGAAGATACGGACATCAGCATATGCCTCGTTCAGCTTATTCGGCCTCTTTTTTACACTAACTGTTGGGCTACTCCTAGCCTTAGTGTCTTACCTCTTGGAGCCCATATCTGGATGGCTTCGCAGAAGAAATGGCTACAATCAATACCCTCATCTAGAGTGGACAACAACCTCTACACTACAGCTGCAGCGTCTATTACACGAGGAGGTAGGATTTGGCACCTGGTCTGCAGGAACTGAGACCATTCCGGTTACTAAACCAGGTGAGGTGCTTGGTTCTTTAGATATCACAAATCCGAAGCATCCGGTCCTACGTCGGCCCACGGATACCGCTGGCGCACCATCTTCCACTCGGGAATCTGCAGAGACCGAACACAGCATAACCAGCAACGAATCAGAGCATACATATGTCTCTCTAACACTATCTAATTATCATATCGATGCTCAAGAAATAGTTAATGCGAATTCCCAGAATGAGTCAGGACGCGATGAAACGCAAGCCCAAGAGCAAGAACCGAACACGAATCCAAGCACAGCACCGCCAGGCGACAGCACGCCATTGGAACAAATTGTTCAGTCAGTAGATTCTAGAAATACGACAATCCCCTAGAATACCACAGGGGGCTCAATTGCTGTGTCTGTGAGCGTCCCAAGGCAGACTTAGGTACACTCATATGCAGCAGAAGTACATGTTATGATGATCCTAGGCTTGAAGTTCACATTGGTTGAAAAGGGGGAGAGGACGCAGTACATGTTCTGCAGGATCTTTTTTCTTCCCTTTGCTTTGTCCTCGCCTCATGCTTTGGTAAATAAATATGTATTCATAGTTATATCATCCTCTCTTCCAATATCATAGCCAGCCGTATTGCATCGAGTGTAAAAGATTGAGCACAGGCATCTGGAACCTAAATTGACTAGAATGAATCAAAATTTATGCAAGAGATTGACCCAGTTTGCAGTCCTTAACAACCAAGATTTAGATTCTAGAGACAAGGCTAATTCTATATTCGAGTTTTGACAGACTGTTTCAAATGGTTCCGTATAATACATATTGCTGGCCGAGTCAACAGCATTCAGCTACAGTGGCCGATTAGGGGGAGGTTTCAGGCTGCTCAACCTATCACTTGTTATCTCAGGGGCCGGGCGCGATTCATGAGACTCGGTCTAATTCGTTCAGAAAACGCCTAGCGAAAACAAGTTGCTACGTTGTGCTGATACCTCTCTGCGTGGCATAGCTTGACTTCTTATGAGCTCAGTACTTTCTCGCAGCCTGCTTCTGGTGGCATGGAAAGGGAGGTCTGGCTCATTCCTCAATGGTTAAGCACCATCACAAACTGCAACGAACGCACGCGGGTTCAACCAATCACCCCCAAATGGCTCCGAACACGGGGGGCAGGATAGCGTAACGGTGGGGGCTGATTATCATCCTGGGGGCCGGCAACAGCTACCAGTGGCCTCGAAACACTTGAACCATTTCACTGAGCCGTGAGAATGAGGCCAGCAGATATCACACGAAAATGGAGCGTTATGTTGGACGCAGGTATGTACCGGTAGCGGCAGGAGGTCAAAAACATCTGCATTTCGTATTACCGAGAAGCTCATTATCCTCCGAACATGTCAAGGCCTAGACCAAACTAGGGGGAATCATTCAAGATGTTTCAAATGAGAATTGGCATCTTAATGCAAGGCTCTAGTCTCGGCACACGACCTCGGGGTTTCATGGAGGCTTTGCTGAGTTATCGATGACACGAACCCTTCGTGGTCTAATTAGAATTACGTTGTGGGCTATTCTACCCTCCCCGTCTCTGGCTTTTTGCTTTCTCTCTAATTATTGGTCCATGGACGCCTCTGTCGTATAGGCCAGCAGAGGGCTTCCCGATCCGCCTCCGAAGTGAGCAGATGGCATTTTCCAGATGGAACTGAATAGCCCGGCAAACATGGCCAAGGGGGATCATACTTGGGTGTCAGGGTGTGTCAACATCATGGATAAGTCCGCCTTTCCAACAACGCCCATTACCACGGGACGCGCAAGCACTTTGAAAATAGAGTATCCACAGTGGCCATAATAGCCACATATACGAGAAATTTGACACTGGCAGCACATCATGCTATTACATTTTCAGCAGTTTTTGCAAGATGGTGTGCGATAGAGTCGAATTTCACATCCAACAGCTCGACCGTCACTTATTCAGCGAAGCTGGTTTGCTGACAGATGAAACGAAGAAGTATAGATGGCTGGGTTGGGTTGCTAAACCCTTATCTATGGCTTAATCACTGTCTAGCTAAGGCGCAATTTTATTATATGGTCGGTGCATCTAGACCCCAGTAGCTTTTACTCTGAATAACACAACATAACATATAGTACCCCCGCGACTGTAGCCCTCATAGTATGTGACGGCAAACTATCGATCCTCCGGTGACTAACTGGGGAACTGTTGCATTCTACCCTCGCATGAAACAGATAGCTAGCCCCCAACGGTGAATAACAATATGCCTTTCCAGCAGCGTGCAACCACACATGTTGTAGATCAGTCTTCTACTTTATCGCACAATGACGCCACTGGTTTTATATTTTGATCAGCACGCAATACAACATAGGTCGGGCTCGATACATGCTTCCTATTACGGCTCAATCCCTCGGCAAAAGGTAACAACATTAAGTATGTTCATCTTGGGCTACACTCCCTCTTAAGATATCGAAGCTAACAGCAATAAAAAAGAGCCGGTGTGGATACATTAGCATTACTCCCAGCTGACTCGTTGCCAGCTCTGACGTCATTTACTTCATATTACAACTCCATCCCTTCTAATCTAATTTGAATACCTAGACTCACTCATTGAGCGTCATCTGCGTAGTACTCACTTTTTAACATATATACACAGATAGACGTATAGCTGATTTAGTTCAAGTCGTTTTTAAAAGGAGACAGGCCCTCTTCATTCCATACATAAGCTATAGGGGGGGGGGGGGGGGGGGGGGGGGGGGGGGGGGCCCGGGGGGGGGGGGGGGGGGGGGCGGGGGGGGCCGGGGGGGCTGAGAGGGGGTGCGGGCAGAGCTGCTGATGATT
>NW_025953628.1:0-68886 GCF_022495145.1 Xylaria bambusicola | reverse complement strand
CAGATATACGTATAGGTGATTTAGTTCAAGTAGTTTTTAAAAGGCGACAGGCCCCCCCCCCCCCACACACAAGCACCCCCCCCCCCCCCCCCCCCCCCCCCTTTTACCCCCAACCACACTCCGCATCCTTTAGTTTTCCCTAAGTTATTCTGATTTCCTTTTGGGACCGATGACCTAATTAGCTACGCTGTAGCTCTATAGATTGAATGCTCCCGTCATAATAGTAAGGTGCCAAGTTTCTTACTTGGCATTCAACCGAAAAAGATAGCGAGCTATACTATCCCCTGGATAGCGCTGCAAGCAATGATTGCATATGGAAAGACAGCGCTCTATTATGTAACGGCCACTGTCAGAAGAACGAAGCCACAATTAAGCTTAATGGTTAGGGTAGCTGGAAATAGTACAAGGATAGGGATAAAGCATATTGTTTGTTACACGCGTACAAGCTGAACATGCAGTTCGCCTTGCGCCATTGCGGGCTGTTCATCGTCTTCAAACACCTTCCCTTCAATTTATTATCCGTACGCTTGGAACTATTAGTACATAGGCGTATATTGCACCAAAAACATTAACACCGCCCCAAATTAGCGTAATCTGCGCAAAATACTAAAAAGGATCTGCTAATAAGATTGCCCGCTTATAGCGGACCCTTATATACCGCAACGCTAAACCGTTACCCCCGAACCCTAATTTATTAGGCAGATAGAACCCTTAATGCTATTTATAAATAACCTATAGCATAAAAAGGTTAGAATTAATAATATATTTATATTAATTAAAATAGCTATAAGGAAGAACGTTATTAAAAATAAGCCCTTATTATAGGGCCTAATTATAAATTACTTTATAAAAGTAAAATATAATATTAGGATAAAAAAAAGGTTTTTATAAGCTTTATTATAACGTTAAATAACTTTATTAAATTATTTAATAAAATAAATTAAAGCTTATAATAAAAGTTAACCTATAAATTTATAAATAAAATAGGTTAATACTTTAATATTATTATCTTTATTAAATTTAAAAGTATTATATTAATATATTTAAAACTATAATTAATTTATCCTATAAATAATAAAGCTATTATAAATAATAATATTACTTTAAAATAATAAATAATATATAAAGTATTAAATGTTATAAATATAGTTAATATATATATAAAGGTAACGTATCTCCCACTTGACCTGGCCACCCAATTAACCTGGCCACCCCCCTAGCCCATATAAATAATGTCATACTATGGTATCCTAAGGCCCCTAGAGTACATATACTTCGTATATATCATATACCCTTCCTGTATATGCTTCGAAGGAGATTCTTCCCTTCTTTAAGCTTTAGTTTTATTAAATACCTATTATAAGATTAAAAAGACTTATAACATTATACCTAACCTTTAAGATTTAACTTACCTATAATAATTCTAAAGCTTCCCCTTAAGGTTACCTATAATATTGTTAATTATAATATACCTATATATAAATAAATAATTAAAGCTAGCGCTCTTTTAAGAAATTTAAACTAAGGAAAGTTTTTAATAATGGTTTAAAGATAAAGCTAGTATAATTTATCCTTAAAAAAATAATAAACTTAAAATTAACTATTAAAATCTTTTAATAACCCTAATTTAATAAATAAATGCTTAACTTTTAATTAAAATTATAAAGTTAAAAAAATAACTTTTTAAAAAAAAGAAGGTTATTTAAAGTTTAAAGGTAACCTATACCCCTTCCAAATTATATTTAAATAAGAAAGGAAAGAATTTAAAAATATTAAGTTTAAATAAGTTAGGGTATTACTTTAACCTTAACAATTTATAAACCTTTAATAATTAATAATACTATTAAAACCAAAAAAAGAGCAATTTTAATAATAATAACCTTTTATTATTTAGCTTTAATATAAAGCATAATTAGAATAATTATATATATTAATTATATTTAAATTATATATACTATTATAAATGCTATTCCTTTAAGGAAGTTAATTTAAGCTAGCTTTTTAAGTTTAACTATAATCCCCTTAGTATAAAGTTTACCTATTTTAAATAGTTAAAATAAATAAAGGAATTAAAAACTATATTTTATAGGGTTAATTATAAATTTAAAACCAATACCCTTAAGATTTTTTATATATATAGTAAAATAAATAGGGATTATAAAAATATATATTAAATTATAAAGAAAAGGCTTAAATATATAAAAAGGAAGTAAATGGAGTTTAATTAGGATATATTTTTAAATTAAATTAAAACCCTACTATATTAATTATTCTTCCTATAGGTTAGCATTAATATATAACTTAAAAGGGCTATATAATATATTAATTAAAACTTAAAACTTTTTAATTAATATTTAACTAATATTAAAAGTTAAAACTTAAAATAAAGTAAAGGTAAAAGAGCTTTATTATATTATTGAAAATTAGGTGGACCCTTATAAAAGGAATTAATAAATTTTTATAACCTTTTATTAAAGATTAGGACTAAAATGGTTAATATAATATAATAACGTTAAAAATTAATAAATAAGAATTAATAGGCTAATTATAAAAGAAAAAGGCCTAAATTAAAGAATATTTAAATTAATAATAAACTACTTATAAATATAAACTAAAGCTAAAGTAATAGTTAAGCTATTAATAATAATTATAAAAATAAATATAAAGGATATAATAATAATAGCTATAATAATAGCTTTAATTATAGCTATATTAATAGTTATAAAGGTAATAGCAATAATAATAACTATTAAAGTAATAATAATAGTTATAACTATTAAAGAAATAATAATAATAACTATTATTAATGCCTTTAAGGTATTAATTATTAGGAAAACTGTTAATTTAATAACTTTATTTTAAAAAGTTAACCCCCTTTTAAAGCTCTTTTAAATTATTTATAAAGTAATAATAGAAATAGATTAAATTAAAAAACCTATAAAGGAATAGTTTATTTTAATTATAGTTAACCAGGCTATATTGCCCTAAATTACACTTAACCTAAATAAGACCAAAATCCTAACTATATAGGTTATATAGTATAAAAGTAAACTATTTAAAAAGTTTAAATAAACAAAGAGTAAAATAAAGCTAAAGATAAATAATAGTTATTATATTATTTTTATACCCCCCTTTTATTAAAATGTTATAATCTTTTAAAATATAATAAATAGTCGGGAAATAAACCAAAGGCTTAATACCTTTTAAACTAATAAAAGGTATTAAGCTAAATCTACCCCCTTATATACCTATTATATATTGTTTTTATACCCCTTATATAATTTATATATTTAGCTTAAAGAAACCCCCTTTATAAACTTATATTAATCTAGATTTTTATACTAAATATAATTGCATTAGCCTTACTTTTACACTTTATTATAAGTTAAAAAAGGCTTCTTTTTAAACCTCTTTATTATAATATACTATAGGTAGTAATTTTCCATTATATAGGGCCTATTAAATTACCTATAAATTAATTAACAATTGTAGTATTATTTATAAGTTTAAATATATATATATAGCTATTAACTATAATTATTGCTTAAAAAGTAACCCTATTTTATTATCCTAAACTACTTTAAAGGATTAAGGAATTATATTAGATTTAGGTATAAATTATTAATTCTTTAAATTTAAAGCTTATTACTTTAAAATATTTACCCTATATTAGTTTATAAAAGTTTA
Source organism: Xylaria bambusicola (assembly GCF_022495145.1). Lineage (NCBI taxonomy): Eukaryota > Fungi > Ascomycota > Sordariomycetes > Xylariales > Xylariaceae > Xylaria > Xylaria bambusicola. The sequence goes on along the minus strand of NW_025953628.1, from coordinate 65,199 downwards.
TAAAAATAAACTATACTATTAAATAATTATCCAATTGCTAAAATTAATTTAGCTAAAAGAGCTAAAATTATATATATCTTATATAGGATTTAATAATATTTTATAAAAGTTTTATAACCTTATAGATTTTTTTAATATAAATAAAGCTAATATATTTCCCTACTTAAAAAAAGGCAATTTAACTATTAAACTTAAAGAAAATACTATAGTTCCCCATTATCCTATATACCTTTTAATATAGGATAAATTTAAAAAACTATAAAGGTAATTAAATAAAATATTAAAGGTTAAAAAAATTAAAAAAATTAATTAGTTTAATTAGAATACCTATCCTTTTTATTCCTAAAAAAGATAAAGGTTTATATTTATATATAAACTATAAGAAATTTAACTATATTTTATATAAAAATTACTACACTTTACCTTTTATTTTAAAGCTATTAAATAAAATCTCTTAAATAAAAATATTTATAAAAGTTAACCTAAAGGACACCTATTACCGTATTTATATTTAAAAGGGAAATAAATGGAAAACAGCCTTTTATACTTATTATAGCCACTATAAATTTCTAATTATACCTATAGGTTTGTTAAATGCTCCTGCTACTTTTTAAAACTATATATAAAAGACACTTAATAATATTTTAAATATTTTCTATATTGTTTATTTAAATAATATCTTTATATTTTTTATAAATAAAGAATTATATATAAAATATATTTAGGCTATTATTAAAAGATTATAAAAAGCGGACCTTTATATTAAGCCTTTTAAATATTAGTTTTATTAAAAAAAGATTAAATTTTTAAGCTATATTATCTTTAGCTAAAGTATTAAAATGGATCCTTTAAAAATTAATATAATTAATTAATAGCTTATCCTAAATTCCTATAAAGAATTATAATAATTTTTAGGGTTTTATAACTTCTATTGCTACTTTATAAATAGGTTTTCCTAGATTGCATTATTATTAATGCATTATTTAAAGAAAGGTACATCTGGAACGAAAAAAGGTTAAATTTTACTAGATATAACTATAGTAAAGGTATTTAAAGATCTTTAAGCTACATTTAAGGAGGCTATTCTCTTTATATATTTTAGCCCTAAAAAGCAAATATTATTAAAAACCAATTCCTTTAAGGTAGCATTTATAGGTAACCTATTTTAATAAAATAATTAAAGTATATTTAAACTAATTATATTTTATTCCTATAAGTTTTTTAAATAGGAAATATAATATAGTATTTCTAATTAAAAAATGCTTATAATAATAAATTGCTTTAAGTATTAATAGTATTACTTTTAAGGAAGCTACTTATTAATTAAAGTATTAATTAATTATAATAATTTTTAAGCATTTATAAGAACTTTAAAGTTAAATAAAAGGTAAGCCTATTAATATATATATTTAGCTCCTTTTAACTTTATTATTAAATATAAGGTAAATAAGAAAAATAAAGCTAATTTACCTTTATACTATTTTAATTTTATAGCTATTTTGCTTATTAATATAAATATTCTTCCTATATTAAAAAGGAAGATTATTATAATATAATAATTTAAAGTTCTTAATTTATACTTTAAAATATTAATTAATAAGCTATATACTATATATATACCTATTAAACGAACTATTTTTATATAGGTAATTATATATAAATAAATATAAATAGCTATAGATATTAAAAAGAATAAAAACCCGGAGCTATTTAAGGACCTAAATAACTTAATCCTAAAGGTTTAATAGAAAGATCTTAAATGTTAAGCAATTCTACACCAATTTAAAGCCGGAAAAGCTATAAACCCTTAATAGTCAATAAGAAAAAACCTAGTTTACTATAAAAAAAAGGTTTATATTTCCTTTAAAAAGTCCTTCTATTTTTAACTTATTAAATTATATTATAATTAACCTATTACTAATTACTTTAATTAAACCTATACCTTAAAACTTTTATATTATAAATTCTTTTGGAAAAATATATAAAATAATATCGAAAAGTATATAAAATTATATATAATCTACTTTAAGATAAAGGTAAAACATTATTAAAAATATAATAAACTAAATGCTTTACTAATTCCTAATCAACCTATATAGAAATTCTTTATAAACTTTATTATAGGTTTGCCTAAAACCTTTTATAAAGGAAAACTAATTAACTTTATATTAATTATTATTAATAAATTTATTAAGCTTATATACCTATTTTTAATTAATACTATTATTACTTTAGTAAAGTTAGCTATTCTTTTTTATAATAAAATTAAATGCTTATATAGCAGCCTATAGAGTATAGTTTTAAATAAAGGTATTATTTTTATAAGCTAATTTTAGTTTAACCTTTATTACTACTTTAAAATAAAACAATGCCTTTTGGTTACGTTTTACCCTAAAACTAATAATTAAATAAAGCAAATAAATTAAATAATTAAAGGTTATTTATAATATTTTATTAATAAAGAATAAACTAATTAGCCTTAACTTTTTTTATAAGCCTTTTTTGCTATAAATTCAGCAGTTAATTTAATAATTAAAAAGTTACCTTTTAAAGCTCTATATACCTATATTCCTAAATTCAAATTGTTCGTTAAGGATAACTTTATATTAAAAGAAGTCCTAACTATATAAGGACAACTTAATAAATTAGAAATAATTAAAAATAAAATAGTAAAGCAATAGTAAATTATATTAAAATAATATATAGAATATTATAATAATAAATATAAACTAATAACCTTTAAGGTTAAAAATTTAATTATATTATTAATAAAAAATATAAGGTTTTATTATAAAAAGTTAATATTTAAATATATAGGACCTTTTAGAATTATAAGTAAAGTTAATTTATAGGTATATTATATTAATCTCCTATTATAATATGTTTATCTTTACCCTATTTTCCTAATTTAATTAATTAAGCTTTAGATTGCTAAATATAAATATAATCTACCTATATTAGACTTTAAAGATAATTCAAAAGAATAAAAGGTTAAAGATATAATAGGTAAAATAGTATATAATAGAAATTAATATTATAAGATTAAATAAAAAGGCTGGCCTTTTAAATATAATTAATAGGTATTATAATTTAATATTTTAACGCTAAAAGTAATTAAAGATTTTAAAAAACAACAAAGTTAAAAACAAAAAAAAAAAACTAAAAACAGTAAATTAAATATAAATTAAAACTATATTTAATACTATTAATATAAAATGTAAAGTAAGCTTAATAGGATTTTAAAAATCCTTAACTAATTATAAAAAAATAAAACTAACTATTTTAATATAAAAGGAATTAAACCTTTACCTTTAAAGTTAAAGAACTATTATACTTTACTATTAAGTTATATATAAAATAAGGTTAAATCTAATAATTATTAAAATTAATAATATTATAAAGCTTTATTTAATTATAAATATTATTCCATTAAGCATTATTATATTACTTAATTATAAAAGTCTTTACTTTTGCTATAAATAATAAAATAAAGGTATATTATATAGTTAAACCGGGATCCTATAAATATATATATAAAAAAATTACTTAAAAGTAGCCTTAATATTAAACTACATTCTATTTAAGTTAAAAACATATATAAAAAGAATATAAAGCAAAATTATTTATAGCATTAGCTAAAATAAATATAATTATAATTAGGTAAATGCTTTTATTTAAATATAAATATAACATTATTATAATATATAATAAGTTTAAAATAAATATAAAACAGCTTTATACCTTTTTATTAACTTAGTTATTAATTATATTAAAATAACTTTAATAAATTAAAAGAAAGTATAAATATAATTTAATAAAGTAATATTAAACAATTATAATATTAATATAAAATTTAAATAAACTAGATTAAAGTTCTACTCTATTATTATTTATAGCTTAAATATTATTAATAATTATTTTAAGTATAAACGCCCATTAACTTCATTTAAAAAGTTTAATAAGGTAAATAATTTTAAAAGCTACTATAAGCAAAAGTTAAATTTAAATAAATAACAATTTATATATAATATAAATATAAAAATACTAATAAGCTTATATATTTAATATACTTTAATACATTTATAACAATTAATAAAGCTAAATTTATTAAATAAATAATTAAATTTAAATAAAAAACTAAGGTTAAACTAATATATATATTTAATATATTTAATATAACTATAATATATTAATATAAATAATATAATTATAAGGTTAATATATTTGCTATAATATTAATTCTTTATCCTTATAAACTACTTATATTTCTTCCGGAAGTTTTTGCCTTTAATATCTAAATTACCCTTATAGCTTAAATAATTATTAAACGAAAGGTTGGCGGATCTACCGCAGTTTTAACCTAAACTACCCTTTCCGTTATTATTATTACTATTTAGTAGCAATACTAATAGTATTAAAGGAGTAGGTAATATTAGTAATACTAGCAATAGCAGTATAAATACTTCGTTATTAATATATTCCTTATTTATATCTTTATTATATTTAAATAGCAGTAATAATAGTAGCGCTTTACCCTTACTATTATAAATAATACAGTTGCTTTTTAAAGCTTAGGCCTTACCCTTACCCTTTTTACCCTTAAAAGGTATAATTTAAATAATAATAATAATAATATAAATATAATAAAAAAAAAAAGGGAAATAAGGTAAAAATAAAAGCAATATAATAATTATTAATTAAAACTAATTTTTAAAATTAGCAATAGTTAAAAAAAAAAGAAAAAAAGAAAAAAAAAAGTTAATAAATAATTAATAGGAATATATATATAGATTTTATTATAAAAGCAATATATAATATATATAATTTATAAAATAAATATAAACTTTATACCTATATACCTTTATAATAATAATGCTTTATATAAATAAATTATATTAATATATTTATTATAATACTTTATATTATATACTTATATAATTAAACTTTTTATTTTATATTTAATTAATAGATTAATTATATATTAGGTTAAAGATAACCTAATTAAGGAAAAAGGAGTAGTTATTATATTACGGTATCCTAAAGCCCTTAAAGTATATATACTTTATATATATTATATACCCTTCCTATATATACTTTAAAGGAGATTCTTCCCTTTTTTAAGCTTTAGTTTTATTAAATACCTACTATAAAACTAAAAAAACTTATAACATTATAACTAACCTTTAAGATTTAACCTACCCGTGACAAATAATATCGGTGCGCTAATCACGTGATAATTTAATAACTTTATAAATACTAATCGTATAAAATAGTAAAATATACTATTAGATTTGTAATAAAAAGAGCTATCTAACGGTACCCTTTACTAACTTTTACGACTTATATTCGCGGAGTTATTAAGCAATACGCTAAAGTAAGCGCTAAATTAATCCTTGCTTAGCGCCCCTTTAGCGTATTGCTTAATATCTCGCTTAATAAATTTTATAAAAAATAGTAAAAAATACCTCTGGATTCTCCTTGAACTAACGGACTTAACGGTACTAATTATTAAACCGTACGATTAATACTCGTAAAGTTATCAAAGATTGAAATAATGGGGTTTTATATAGGTTATTGGGGTGGCCAGGTCAATTGGGTGGCCAGGTCAAGTGGGAGATGCGTTAGCCTATTCTATTATATAAAAAGCGGACTTAAAAAAATAACTAAATTAATAAAGCTTATTAAAATAAATAATATATATATATCCTTTAAGGTAAAATTAATAACTATTAATATTAAAAACCTATATATTTTTATATAAATAATAAAGGATAGGTTAATTTATTATTTTACTTTATTTATAATATAAGTTATATTAATTAAAGAATTATAATTTAAAGTAAATAAAATTATTAATATATAAATAATAAAAATTAAATAGTTTATTTATATTATAAGCTTTAAAGCTAAGGATAAATTAATAATATTAAAAATATAATTATTAATTTTATAAACATTAAAAGCGGAAAAGATTAAATTATTTAAAATATAAATAACCTATATTATATTAAATATCTTTACCTTTTTTTTAAATTATTTAAATAGGAATATATTTAATAATATAACCTTAAAATAGGTAAAGGAAAAAATAAAAGTATAAATAAAATATATATTAATAAATATTTACCTATTTAAATATAACGCATCTCCCACTTAACCTGGCCACCCAATTAACCTGGCTACATTTTTAACCTTCGTATATACATAAAAAAAATCCCTCATTTCTCCACCAACAATTATAAAAACCCTTTATAAAAAAAGCAACCTATAGCTTATACTCCAAACTATTAAACAAAACCTAAAATTATCCATCTAATATATTACTATTATTTATAATATTCCTTATACACTACTTACCCTTTAAACAAAAGGTTTTAAACCAATAAATAAAATACCACCTTTAAAAGCCCAATTAACTCCAAACAAAAAACAATCAATCGTATAATATATCTTTAATCTTATAATAAAATTGTTTTCACCTTTATATAATTATATAAAAAATATAACCAACTAATTAATAGCATTATAGGGTTAAAAGCTAATTAAAAAGAATTAAATATTAAACTTTATATAATGAACTTTAAACATCTAAATATATTTTAATTAAAGAATTAATTACTAATAGATATTAAATAAAAATCCAATTAAATATTATATTTAATTTATCCTTATATAAAAAACAATAAATAAAAATAGTATTTAAAAAGAAAATATTTATAACTTTAATAAAACTAAATTTATAATAGGTAAAATTACATTTAAAATAGTTATAACTTTAGCTAAATATAAACAAAAACTATAAGCTATTTAATTAAACAATTTAAAATGGTCTATAATTATTTAAGCAATTTTATTATATAGTTAAATTATCCTATTATATATTATTTTAATAAGGAAAAACTACCTTATACCTTAATATAAAAATAATAATATATTAAGCAATTAAAAAATTATAACTATAAAAAATAGTTAAATAATAAATAAATAAACTATAAATTAAATTAAGCATTTTAATAAATATATAAAGCTTTATATAAAAAAACATTATTACCTTCTCCTCCTTAATAGTTATAAAAGCTACTATTTATATAAATTTAAATTGTATTATAAAAAAACAATATTATTACTCTTTATATATCTCCCCATTCCTTTTACCACCTTTAATTATTTAATATTAAAATATTTAACCCTTTAAAACAATTATAAAGAAAATAAATTAAAAACTTTATATAAATATATATTACTTATATTTAAAAGGAAAATTTTATAACTACATTTCTCTATATATTTAATAAAGCAATTATTCCAAATAACATATAAAAGGGATTTAAAAAAATAAGTTTAATACTATATAATCTAAATTATATTATTAACCAGCTAAATCATCCAATTATACCTTAAATTAACCTTTTATCCCTAATACTATTTAATCCTTATATAATTACAACTTTAAATAACCTAACCAAAACTAATTCCCTTTCCAAATATATTAAATAAAAGATTATATAACATTAAAATAACTTTCCTATATTTATTATTAAAAGGTTAAGCTAAATTATATATAATATAACTAATATTATATATCGTTTTACATTATTAAAAGGAAAAGTTAAAAGCTTTTATAAAATAAATTATAAATTTAATAAACATTGCTATATAAAAAAAACTAAATTATAAAGTAAAAGATCTTTTACTATTAAAGATATTAAAGATTAAATAAAGGTACGGGGTATTTTTAAAGCAAAAAATCACATCATACATTAAAGTAATCATTGTATAAAAAGGAAAGAAACTTATACCTAATATTATAGGGCTTATAATAAACCTAACTATAATATATAAACTTATAAAAATATTATAAAAACGTTTAATAATTCAAATTTAAATTAATTTAAATCAATCGTATAAATAGTTATTAAGATATTTTTAAATGCATACATAATGGTTAAAAATGTAGCCAGGTTAATTGGGTAGCCAAGTCAAGTGAGAAATGCATTAAGGTTAACCTATAAACCAGTAAAATAATTTAAATAATATTATTTAAATACTTAATAAAAATATTTAAACTTTTTTTTATTAATATATTTATTTAATAGATAAATAAAAAGCTTATAATTTATAAATATAAATTAAATGAAATAAATTATTAAAAGTATTATATAATTAAAAGCTATAAATAAATATTTAAATATAAAAACTATAATAATAAACTTTTTAATTATAAGTTACATCCTTATATAAAAACTTTAAAATATATAAATTATTATAATTTTTATTTTATAAGTTATAAAAGCTACTTAATTAAACTTAAAAGGGTTAATAGTAAGGTCCTTACCCTTTTAAAGGTAAAACTATAAAAGGTAAAAAGAATAGGTAAAAAATAATATAATAAAGTAAACCGCTTAATATTTATAATAAAGTATATACTAATATTAAATTTAAATAAAAATAGGGGAAATGCTATAATAAAAATAGCTTAAATAATATAAGCTAAATAAATTAATTAAGGATAAAAAAAACCTGCCTTATTAAAAAATATCTCCCCTTTAACTATAATCCCTATTAGTTGCTTTATTATATTAAGCTTAACCTTAAGTAAAAAAAGTAGATTAAGTAATAATATAAAGGGAATAATAAAAAAGGCTATTATAATAAATATAATTAAAGCTAAACCCTTTTAAAACAATTTATAAAAAAGTACTTTAATAATTAATAATAAAGTAAATATTATAAAAGTTTTATATTATAAGGGAAAATTAATAAATATTTATATAATATAAAGAATTATAAATATATATTTAATACCCTACTTTAAATTTATAAATAAATAATAAAAAAAGGGGAAATAAATAAATTAACTATTAGGTTAAATTATTAAAAGCATTATAGATAATAATTTATAATATATAAAAGGCTTAATTAATTTATATTACCTTTTTTTAACATTATTAAAATAAAGAAATAAATATTTTACTTATATAAAAGCTATAAGTAATAACCTTTAAAAGTACTTTAATATAAAACTATTTAAGTTATACCTTATATGCCCCCCTTAATTATTAAAATAGTAAAGAAAATAAATTAAGGGTTATAACCTATATATAGAAAGGGGTAGACCTATTAACTATACTTCAACGTTTAATTTAATTAAGGGACCTTTTATAGGTAGATATTAATAGGTACCCTATCTTAAATTACTATAAAGCATTAAATATATTAAAAGTATTAAATTACTTATATTTATTTAAACTATTACCTAATTACTTAATAGTTAATAATATTAATATAAAACATTTAAATTAAAAACTAAGGATTATTTTTTAAAATAAAAGCCATTAATTATTTATTTAATTAGCCTAAATAAAAATAAACTATATAAGTAAGCTAAAAAAACCTACCTATAAAGATAGGTATATTATTAACCTACCCTTTTCTAATATACCCTTTTTAAAGGTATATTTAAATAAAAACTGCATTATAGGATTAAATTACTACCCTATATAAATAATTTACCTAAATAAAGGTTATATACCTATATTAAAATAATAATATTAATAAATAAAAGAAGAATTTTTTAAAAAATTAATAAAAATAGTAAGGATAGTAATTCCTACTCTACTATTATTAAATAAGCTAAATAAAAAAAAAACATTAAATAAAGCAATAAAAGTATTTATTATACTTTTAATAAATAGGATTAAAGTTATAAATAATACTTAAAAACGCTAAGGTAAATCTATACCTTAATAAATAAAGGAGTATATATATAACTATTAAACTTAAAAGGAATTATAAAAAAAGGCACTAATAGGAAAATAGGAAAAAAACTTAATTTTAAAAAAAAGGAGGACCTTCCTCTTTATAATATAAAAAGCTAAAAGGAACTATTAAAAAATAAAAATTAATAAAGTAAAATTAAATTATAACCTTTATACCCTTATTAATTAATATAAATTAAAGGTATAACTTTAAATCCTATTAATTAAAGACTTAAATATAAAATAAATAATAAAAGGAAGGAAGAAAAAGGTATAACTATTATATAAAAGTATTTTATAAAGGTTTAATATATTTAATAATTTAATAGGAAAATTTCCCAAAGTACTTATAAAGCTACCCTAATATACCTAAATTATTATAAAGGAAATATATAGGTTTATATATAAAATTACCTTTACTTTATTAAAGAAAAACAATATTATAATATAAATAGCTAAAGCTTATTAAAATTATATAAAAGAATACTATTATAAATTAAGGGAAAGGATTTTAAAAATAAAGTATTTCCCTATAGTTTAAAAAGTAGCCTAAATAACTATAATCCTTAAAATAGAAAAAACTAACTTCTTATCCTTTAAATTATTTAAACCAATAATACTTTTATTATATATTAATAAAAGATATAAAAAACTAATTATAAAAAAAATAATATAAACCAGGCTATAAAAGGGTATTTTTAACCTGTAATATATTAGGGCATTATTTATAAAATTAACTATAGACCTAATAGTAAGCCTTACTTATAAAGTAAAAATAGCGCTAATTATAGAAAAAAAGGCTACATTAATTACCTTAAATATATAAAGGGTATTTAATATATTATTATATAAAAGGCTATTAGCCCAAATAATAATATAAAGTTAGTTAATATTAATTATAAAGCTAATTAATAATTTCTTAACTATTAAAAATATTAGGACTAGGTTAAAGGAAAATATAATAAAAGCTTAAAAATAAAAATGTAAAACGCTTTAAAGGTTACCTTAGTTCTTAATCTTCTATATATTATATATAATAAAACTAATTACTATTAACCTTAATTATTAAGGGTATATAAATAACCTAGCTATATTAAAAATAAATAATACTTTAAAGGAAATTATAAAATTAATAAAGAAAAAGGTAAAGAAAATTTTAAAATATAATATTAATAATAGGATTTCGTTTACCTTAAAAAAAATAAAAGCAATTTACTTTAATAAAAAAAGGGGAAATAAAAATTTAAAAATATAAACCTTAATAGGTATAATTATACCTATATTATTATTTAATAAAAAAAACATTAATTCTTTAATTAAATAAATCCTTTAAAAATCTTAACTAATATTATAATAATTAAAAGTATAGTTTAATAAATAACTTATATTTAAATAATATATTAAAAAGCGGGCAATAATTATAATATAGATCTTAAACTATATTAAAGCTTTAATAATAATTAAATAGGGCCCCCTAATAATAGTATTATAAAAGGTAATTAAAATAATAGTTTTACCCTTATTCCTATATAGCTATAAAGTATAATATAAAGGGAAAATAAAACCGGTAACCTATAAGGGCTTAAAAAGGTTAATAAAAATAAATATAAAATTAAAAGAATATATAAAATTAATCTAAAAAGCTTTAATTAAAGTAATATATAAAGTATTATTATTTTAAAAAATATAGCTAAATATAACCCTTTTTATAAATAATAACCTTTTAATAGTTTAATTAACCTTAAATAAAGTAAAACTTTACTTTTTTTATAAAGTTAATATAATTATAAAAGGCTACCTTTTAACTATTAAAGCGGAATTAAAAATTATTAATTAGGAGAAAAAGGTAAATTAAATATAAAAGCTATACTTTAATATTTAATTAATTAAAAAACTCTTCCTAATGGTTAAATAGCTAATACTTTACCCCTTAAAATACCTTAAAGGATTAAAAAAGGATTTAATGGATAAAATAAATAAAGAAAAGGTATTTAAGGAATTTAAGGAATAGTTTAAGGACCATTTTATCTTTAATATAATAATCTTTTTAAACAGCTTAAAAAATATAATAGGGTTAAATTTTAGGTTTATAATCTATAAAGGATAAAAAAAGGTAATAAAAGGCTTAAAGGGTATATATTTATTAAATAAAGTCTATAATATAAAGGAAGTAAAAGCATTTAAAGGTATATAAAAAGCAATTAAGCTTTTCCTTACCTTTAAAATTATATTATATATTAATAATATATTAACAATTTATAATATTAAAAAAAATGCTTTAATTACCTTTTAAAGTATATTTATTTAATTATATAATATAATAAAAACTTATAATATAAAGCTAAAGTAATATTTAAGCTATATAAAAATAAAGGGAAATAAGTAAGTTAATATATTTATAAAAAAAGGTAGCTAAAGATGGGCCATTTAACCTAAAATTTAATAGCTTTATAGCTATAGGAATTAAAGTAATAGCAAAAAAGCAAATCCGGAAGGATATATAGGCCTAATAGAAAAATAACCTATTAATTAAAAATAAAGCAAATAAAGATATAAATATAATATAACCAGTCGGATACTGGTTAATAAGCATTAAGTATATTTTTAACTATTACCTTAAAGTACTAAAGCTATTATAAAAAATCTTAAACAAATACCTCGCCTACCTTTTAAAGCATGGAAACTTCAACTAATACTATAGGAAATTTAAATATAAAAGGGTAAAGATATACTACCCCTATATAAAAACTAAAAACTAATAGAACTATAATATAAAAACAAGGTTATATTTAATACATTATAAAAGGTTATAAAGAAAAAAGGTATAATAGCTAAAACTGCTTAAATTAAAACCTAAAAAGAACAGTAATAAATAAAAAAAGGACAATTAACCAATAAAATTTTATAAGTTAAAATTATTTAACTTAAATAACTATAAGGCCTATTTAATTTAACTTTTATAAAACCTATTAAACTTTTAATAGTTTTATTAAATTATAAGCTATTTTATAAAGGTTTATATACCCTTTATAACCTAAAGGGTTTATTATAAAAAATAGGTTAAAATTATTAACCTAATAAATAATAAAAAAAATAAAAATAAAGATTTAAATATTATATAATTAATAACATTAATAATTAATTTAATATTTTTAAAAGACTTATAAAATTAAAAACCAGCTTTATATTTATTTATTATTAAACATTAGCTTAAAGTAAAGTAATAATAAAAATTAAAAGAACTTTAATAAAACCTACCTTAAAATATAAACTTTTTAAATTAATAAAACTCCCCTTTAACTAATTTAAATATCCTTAAAATTATTATATAAAAAAAAAGAATTATTAACCTTTAAAACTATTATTAGGATTAACTTAATAATATTATTAAAAATTAACTATTTTATATTATAAAATAAAAATAGCTACCCTAAAAAGTACTATAGCTTAAAATAAAAAATATAGTTTATTATTATTAATTATATATTTAATTACCGGAACTAATTTTAAATAAAGCTCCTTAAGGGCCTTATAGTAGTTAAAGTTCCTAAATTAGGTAAAGCAATTAGTTTTTATTAATAATAACTCCTTTACTTCCGCCTTATAAAAAATAAATAAAGGAATAGCTATATATAATATATTGCCCTTATAACCTATTACCCTTAAAGAGCTTATAGTAAACCCTTTAAATACTTATAAATAATTCCTAAGATTATAATTAATTTACCAGAATTTTTATATTATAGTATAGCTATTAATCCTTATTAATTAATAAAGGTTATTATTTATAGGTAAAAGAAGTATTACTTTATAAAAGGCCCTTTATATTTATTATATAATATACCTTTTTATTTATATTTTAAATTATATATTATATATTATATATTATACTTTATAGGTTTTTAATCTCTTCCTTTTTTTTATTCCTTATATATAAAAGCTTAAAGGCTTAAAATGGAAAAATATATATAAAATAAAAATAAAAATATAAAAATAATATAAATAGGAAAGTAAATATAACTATATTAAAAGATATTTATCCCTTTATACCTTTTATATATATAAGCTCTTAAAAATTTTTTATATATATAACCCTTAAAGGCCTTTTATATATAAATATAAATATAATATAAATTAATATACTTAAAAGTATAATACTTTTTTAATTTTTAATAATAAGCTTATTTATTATTATTATACCTACCTACTTATTAATTTATTATATATCTATTATAGCTTAATTTAATTATAAGCCTTAATAATAAATAGCTATAATAAATTATAGATGTTTAATAATAATTAGCTAAATTATTATCCTAAATATAAAGTTATATCCATTATTACCCTTTATAACTAATATTAAACCCCTTAAATATATTAAACTAAGTTTTAAGCTTAAAGGAAACGAATTAAATATATAAGGTATAGAAGTCCTAAAAGGAGTAGATACGTAATTATAATTTAATACGCTTAAAAAGTGAAAAAATGGCTTTAAAGCTACTATATATATAAAATAGTAGTGGATAGCTTGCCACGTCCCAATACCCTTACGAAGGCCTGGACTAACTGCAACGCAGATTAGTCCCTACGACGTTAAACACTATCAATCAATCAATCATCGTCTTTAAAGACATACATGCAATATCGGAAAGTGAGGTTATACAGACTTCATTTAATGAAACAAGACGACAAGACCCAGGCGATCAGGGCTGGCAGACCAGTTGTATATAGAGCCGAATCAAGCCACGAAGGCCAGGAATGAATTGGTCGTCCAAGGACTCATGGAGCTATGGCTGATCATTGTATGGTGAACAGCATCAAGTTATAAGCCCAGATCACTGCCCTTTTTATATTATTGCAACACTTCCCCAAATGATCCATGTTATTGGACCGGATAGGAACGGCGATGCAATAGGCAAAAGTGCAAAGGCTTGGATTGACGTTATATATATATCAAGTTATTAAAGGCCGGAAATAGCCTAAAGGTGATCAAGAGGTTGCTCGACTACTCATTCCTTATATATCTACCTACCTACCTTAGGGGACCAGACAACCTAAGAGGTGATGTACAATGTAAGCCACTCAGCCCTCGAACGTCTAGGAATACAACATATTGGGAAGTAAAGGCCGCCCCGAAAATGATGCATCTCGGACTTTCTGTCACCTGCGCTCTGGCATTGGTGGCCGGTGCTTTGGCCGTCCCATTCCAACAGCTAGACACTCGCCAGCAGCCGTTCAAGTCGACTGCCATCACCAGCCACGCCGAACCATGGGCGATCGCCTTCCTACCCGATAGCCGGATCCTCGTCACCGAGAGGCGGGGCAATCTGCGTCTCGTCGACCCAGCCACCAAGTCCAAGGGCACTATCACCGGTGTGCCTACTGTCGCCTACGGCGGCCAGGGCGGTCTCCACGACGTCGCCTTGCATCCCAAATACGCCGAGAACAGCATCATATATCTCAGCTACGCCGAGTCCGGCACTGGCGGGGCAGGCGGGGCAGTCGCCCGGGCCACGCTGACTCTGGACGCCAACGGCGGCGGCGCGCTATCCGGCCTCCAGGTCATCTGGCGCCACTCACAGAAGGCCTCGGGCGGGCTCCAGTTCGCCTGTCGTCTGCTCTTCGGGCCCGACGGCGCGTTGTGGATCTCGTCCGGCGAGATCAACCAGATGACCCCGGCGCAGTCCATGAGCAGCAACCTCGGCAAGATGATCAAGCTGTACGACAACGGCACCGCCTTCGCAGGCAACCCGTTCGCCAGCCAAGGCGCCGTCCAGGCGCAGATCTGGTCGCTAGGCCACCGCAACCCGCTAGGCATCGACTGGGACGCCCAGGGGCGTCTCTGGGAGGTCGAGATGGGGCCCATGGGCGGCGACGAGCTCAACCTGATCGCGTCGGGCGCCAACTACGGCTGGCCGGTGGTGTCCGAGGGCCGCCATTACGACGGCCGGACCATCCCCTCGCACAGCACGCGCCCTGATCTCGCACCGCCCAAGGCCTTCTGGGTCCCCGTCATCTCCCCGGCCGGCCTGATCATCTACAAGGGCAGCCTGTTTTCCAGCTGGAAAGGCAACGCCATCATCACCGGTCTCACCTCGCAGGCGCTTGTACGCGTGACCATCACCGGTGACACGGCGAAGGAGGCCCAGCGTATCTCGATGGGCAGACGCATGCGCGGCATCCGAGAGGACAAGGACGGCGCCATCTGGGTGATCGAAGATGGTGCTAACGGCCGGCTCTTGAAACTTACGCCGAACTAAACTTGTGCAAGCGAGAGACGTGGGTGGTTTGGGGTCGCATATCATGAAATTATGGCCCTCATCGTCGCCTGGCTGAGATACCCTGTTGTCAGAAGGACCAGCTCACTGATGGTGGTATTGGAGGGAATACGTATAGTTAGTGTAAGCGCTCAGAAGCCTGAAAATGGGGTCAGCAGATAGTTGGGCAGTGAGTGAAAAGTATATAATCCGATGTAATCCAATCCATCTCATTACATAGTACTTACATGAACATGACTAGCCGCATCACACTATTCTTAACCTTCCCGTACTCTCCGCACGATCAACAAGATATAGATGGCAATACATCAAGCCAAGGCGTTTTCTTTCTAAGTTCCTTATCACTTAACTTAATCTATCTCATAAACCTCACCAAAAACCCAAGGAGCCAATGAGATAGCCAGCTAGATAGAGACAGATAGATAGACGCAGGGCAAGAGATGACAGGCGAGAGTAGTAACTGTTGTCCGTGTTTACTAGAGTCGAGGAACAGACAAATATATTTCACAATGAATCCCATTTCATCATTCATCTTGCAAACACCTTGACAAGGCCATCACCGCCGGCGCTGACAACCCACCGTCCATCCTGGCTCCACACGACAGCACACACGCCCTCGCCTCTCATGATCCGGTGACTCGTTATCTCCTGGGTGCACGTCCGCTTCTCGAGCGACCAGAACCTCAGACTAGCGTCGTGGCCGGCAGACACGAGCTCTCGACCGTCGGGGCTGAGCGAAAGGCTTGAAATGGCGGCGGGATGCGCGAGCATATTATATGTACATTGACCTGTGTGACTGATTAGTAATTTTCTAAGTTCAGAGCTTTTGAGTTCGCTGCACGTACCGCTGTTGGCATCGAAGAACCTGATGAACCGGTCCTCGTGCCCAGATATTATGACGCCTTCGACACCACTACCCGAGGAACCACTGCTACCGGTAGGCCCACCGGCGTCTTCCTCGCCCATTCCCTTATTAGAGCCCTGTTCGAGGCTAGCAGTTGTAGCGACCACAGCGTTGACACTCGTCGCTACTGTATTATCATATGTTTCCAGGCTCGCCATGGAGCCGATTTCCTCGCCCGTCCGCGTATCAAACACGATAATAGCAGCATCTGAAAAGCTGACGACAAAAGATTCACCAGTTGCCGACAGAGGTGTTATACAAGTTGGGGAAGCTTTGGAGCCATCGGATCTTCGTATATCATGAACTAGAGTAGAATGGAAGGGAGAGTTGGAGGCCATATTTGGCTGAGGGGAATTGGGAAACTGCGAACCGGAGCTCATCGAGTTGCCTCTAACACGCCCGCTACCGGTCGCACGTCTCCCCGCAGGCCCCGGCTGTGGCGATGTCAACTGAGGCGGTGCGCTCACTGCCCAGATTTTGATAACGCCATCAGCTGCGCCAGATGCCAACAAGATGCGTTCCGGAGTACCGTAAGGGTTCGACTGTCCAAATAGAGACCCCAGAGTAGCAGGGAGCACACAAATCGCCCAGACTGCATTGCTGTGGCCATCCAGGGTCGCTTTGGGATCAACCCTTCCACGTTCCCAAACCCTAATTGTCGCGTCCTGTCCACCCGAGAATATCCATCCATCACCCTGAGCGCGACCACCGGTAGAGAAGTTAGGTGATGGCGACCAAGAGGTCAGACACAAGACAGCACCCGTGTGCCCACGATGTGTAAAGTCAGCGGGAACGTCAAGATCAGAAGATTGGGCACCGAGGTGAGCAGGGTTCTCGCGAGGGAGATGGAATCGTTTGACGAGACCGTCGTCTCCGGCCGTGCAAATCTCGGGCTCTCCAGGGCTTCCACCACCCGAGAAGATGACAGTGCGGACAGCGTTTAGGTGCCCACGCAGGCCGTACCGAAGTTTGAAATTGGTACTTTCGATCTTTTGAGCCATGGCATTAAGGGTTATCTCTTGCTCTGTACTTCTTCTACGAGACAAGGAACTCTTTCTGCGGTGTGAGCTGGGTGCGCGGTTGGGTGATTTCGGGAGATTTTCAGCAGCAGGGAAGACATCAGTATCAGGTCGTTGCGAGAATTGCTGGAGAGGTTGCGATGAGGTGGAATCTGGGAATGATGCTTCATTAAAGTCCCAGCCTTCAGATTCACCTGCTCGTCTGTCCATAGAAACCTGAGAATTTTCCATCCGCGATAGGTCGTTGGCATGGTTGGCTTTGGGGGGTTGGCCGTCGCGAGCACGGTTAGGAGTAGCTGACCAGTCACCTGGATGTGAGTATCCCATACCCGAATTCTCCCCCGAGCGGACCATAGGAGCAGACTGTAATTCGTTTGCTTTGGGAGCCATATTCATCACACCTGCAGGTGGCATGGGCGGAGCGTGATTTGCACTTGGAGGTAGACGGGAAGGGGGATCTTTAACATGATTTTGGTTTAGTCTCAACGCTTGGAAAGCAGCATCGAGAGGTTGTTGGCCAAGAGGGAGACCAAAGTCGCCTTCCCTTAGATCCTCCATTACGGGCAGGGGAGGCGATTCTCGAGGCGGCAAAGGATTTGCAGGGGTCATCATCAGGTACGAGAACTCGGCTTGGCATTGATCCAAAAAGTTCCTGAGGTCATCGCGATCACGTTCCTCGTCTCCCTGTATCCCAAGCAGTCCTTCAGGACGAGGCAGGCCATTCTTCAGCTTGTCGTTATTCGCTATGAAGTACATAGATTAGCCACTAACCAGTATCCAAGGCAACTTAGTGAGCGTGACGTACACTTCAACTTCTCCTGTATGAGAGCGGCCCTGTCGAGCTTGGGGGGGCGTTTCACAGCGTGATCGGGCTCTGTACTGGCATGGCTGGCTGCTTCGAGCTGAGTTGTCTGATCTTTGATCTTCTTCTCGAGAATCTGGACGTATCTCCTTAAGGCCTTTTGTGTAGCATCACCACGCCTCGCAGCACCTTCGAGGGCGGCAATCCTACCTTTCATCTCCTGGCGCTCGATCTCCCACGAGTTCCTATCTCGTTCGTGTCGATGCCACTCCGTCTGGAGGAAACGCATGACGCCCTGCAGGGTGTATTCGGTGGCGTGTGGCACGCCGTGCTGGTGATGCAAGGCCGAGCCACCTCCAGGCATATCTGGGCCTGGGCCGGGGCCGCCTCCTCCATTACCGCCGGCGCCCATCGGGGACCCTTGTTGCCAGCTCATTCGGTCGGCACTTCAATTTTGGGAGTCTAACCGATGTTGGGGCTTCGCGCTCGGTTCACCGTTGAATTTGCACAGTATCGGTCGACATGCGCCTGGTTTGATGGAGAGAGCTGGGGTAACAACGATGCAGCGTTCCGCATCTAGAGGCTATCTAGACAGCGAACAAGATGTTGGATAGACGGCAGCAGGTTTGCGACTCAAGCGAATGGAATGGAGCGAGAGGACGAGTGTTACGGGAACCACGGTCGAAAGTAAGGGGATCAAGAGACGGCCGATAACGCAATCGAGACTCGGATTTTATAGAACACGCGACGAAGTAGTTGCAAATTATATGGTAGAAAGTGAGAAGGCGGCCTAAGGGATAAGGCTAAATGATCTAGAAATTAAAAAATTGGGCGGTCGCGACGAATATTATGCATGGATCAATGAATTCTGGCTGAAAAAATTGTCTACAACGGTCGCGGATTGGTGGCGTTGACGCGACGGGAGCCGACTCGATGTGATGTGCAACGTAGCTCGAAAAGCTCCCAAGAGTCTAAGAGAGCGAGAGAGGCAGCAAAACAGGAGCAGGGGTCGGCAAGGATTCGACTGGGACGGCGAAGAATAGGTATGATGGATGGTGGTGGTGGTGGTGGTGGGAGATGTCGTCGCACTTGGTCTCAGTCTAGCTCGTGTAGTCTCGCGTAGTCTCGTGTCCTGTCGTCCTTAGCCCGTCCTAAAGCGTCGTGACCTCGTGGAATCTCATTTGGTGGTTTTCATCCATCAGATGAAGGCATCGGGGTCTTGTCTGTCCTGGAAGGCCTGTAAGGGGGCTATCGTGGTCAGCAGGCAGGGGTACCTACAGGTGTTGGACGATAGGTACCTCCTTACGTATGCTGAGGCATGTACCTTTTCACCAGCTTGCACCCCTAAAGAGATAAAAGTCGCGCTATACAGGCCTCATACCTGCCAGAGACCTGCGAGCTAATCGATTCAAGGTACAAGATTCTCCTTACCCAGGAGGTACCTAGCCTGGATCCCGATTTGTGGCTGCATCGCCACCCCCAAGGGGCACCTCCAGGGCTGCACCTGCATTCCCCAGATCATTCTCCCTATGCACTTATACGTATTATAAGAGTATCTATCTTCTAGAGTGATATATGCAAGTATGTAAGATATCTATCTATCTATCTATCTATCGGTCTATTCAACCTTACAGCCAGCCAGCCCGGCTGGAGTCTAAATAGGAGTAATGGAAGTCCACGGTCCGTTCGATTTGGAGTGAAACAGTGCTTTTGATTTGACTTGCATGTCTGATGCAGCCAATGTCAATCAATTAGGTACCTGTCCCATGGTCTCGGACTTGGGTCAAGCTGATTTGAGCTGAAGCTGTATCGCTTACCTTGCATAAGTATGCACCGGCATATACGCTGTTCAACCTCGGTTGCCAAGAGTTGTCTCAAGACTACAACCAGACGCCAACCTCACTTGAGTTTGTTCACTCATCTATCTCACTCACTCGCTCAACCGCCGTTTATATTCTGATATATATGATCTATTCCTCTCATATGTGTTGAATCGTGGAACTTCGTGCTCTTTTGTCTGTATACATTCTACTTGTCTGAGAACCTGTCGTCTGAGAATTCACTGTTACTTATTTCTATCAATCTTACCTACCTACTTGGCCAAACCCCCAAAGTCAGTTTCAACATGGCATTGAAACCAAAAAGCCCTTCAAATACTCCAAGCATCCAGAATAGCACTAAAGACTTAGAGGAGCGCCTGAAAGCATTTGCCGACACATACAAGACCACTCAAGATCACGTATGTAGAATCATTCATCCTAACACCCAGCAGTAAACACGCTGACACCTAGTCAAAGCAATGGTCAACGCCTATAATACTAAATCTCTCCGTCGTTTCCAGCTCGGCGTCACCTCCACATCCCCGCGCCACGTTCCGGCTTAACGTCCTGCCCGTCCACGACAATAGCCTGGGCAACATGCATGGCGGCTGTACAGCCACAGTCTTCGACATTTGCACCACCTTCCCGCTGCAAATGATATCGCGGCCCGGCTTCTGGCAGTATGGTGGCGTGAGCCGCACCCTGAATGTGACGTACTTACGCCCAGTGCGCGTTGGTACGACCGTTGATATCGAGTGCGAGGTCGTGCATGCCGGTCAGAGGCTTAGCAGCTTGCGCGGGGTCATGAGGGCTGCGACAACGGATGGCACCGAGGGCCCTGTTCTGGCCATTTGTGAACATAATAAAGTCAATACCGACCCACCAGCTCCAAAGCTGTAAGAGATGCAGACGAGGAATGTGTCGCGGTATCATTGCGCTCGATCACGGGCTTGATTAGAGCATCGTCTTTGCAGGAATCTTCGTGAGCATGCCTGGGCGCGCTAGAGATAGAGTACAGAATGAAGGAGTACGGAGTCTATTTTACACGGCTAATCAAGCTGCTGCAATCTAGGAATCGTAGTATTATGTAAAGTTTTTATATAATCCTCTGATACAGGTATTGGATCAACCCCTTATGAAATGGCGATGATGGCAATTCTAGGGCTGCAGACAAAAGGACTCGTTATATAGTCCTAGTCTAGGCACGAACGCTTCCTCGGAACCCCCGTGCAGCAACAAGTATAAATACAGTACCCTATGCTTGCAGTTCTCCCACAGTGAAGATGGTATTCAGGTAAATCACCATGCCTTGCAACTTTCTTGCAATGGCCTGATGATATTCTCGCAATACTCCCGGACAAAATCTCTATCAGACCAGGAGCGAAGTCTTCCGGAGCAAACGGCGAGGCATTGCTCAATAGCAGCAAGGTGCTGTAGTGGTAGGCGTGACGATGTCCTTTCCAGCCACCGTATGGCAGCGATTCTTCGTGTCTCGAGTGTCTCTGCAGCATCCAGACCAAGGCCGTTAATACAGGTATACAGAGGTTGGTGGTGCCATATCTCCAGCAGGATAATCGCCAGTTCGAGTAAAGTGGTTTTTGGTTCCGGCGCCTGGGGCGTATTCGTCTCGTCGAATACTTTAGATACGTGAACTATTCTCTCAATGAATAGCGCAGGAGTAAGAGTGCCTTGGCCCTCATTCTCGTATAGAAGAAAGCGCATAGATGTACTGCGGAAATCTGCATCTAGCCAGCAAGTCTGGCGTAGTTGGAGGACAGAGGAAGCAACATCAAGGGCTAGAAGTGTCTGCTGCTTCGGTGTCATTCGGATATCGTAGTTCTGATATCCTTTTCGAAGAAAAAGGTCCAAAAATTCTGAAGGTGGGTTCTGTTTATGTGTTCCTAGTACGGGCTCGATATGGTCGTAGAGCAAGTTGTGATTGACGAGCTCGAGTTGGAGAACACGACTTGATGTCTTGGCCTGACATAATGCATTACAAAGGTCCGCAACAACCTTTCTTGGCAATTTATTACAACAAGCCTCCTTCTCATTGTCGATGATTGTAATAGAAGGGGGGAACTTGACGTTCCTGCTTTCTTGTTCCTTCTGCTGGTTAATTTCGGTTGTTGCGATGTTTTCTTGACGAGCCGTCACTATTGTCTGATGAAACTGACCCCCTTGATCCAACATCAAGTCGAATATCATCCCAACCTCAGACTTCCTCCTCTTGAACGGCTGTTCAGGCTTGCATCCCGGTAATTTCATTCTGACATAGTGTTTCGAGCATTTGCAAGTGCATCCTCGGCAAATCGCATTAAATAAAGGTGTCACATTCTCCCGCACCTTTTCAAACGATCTCTCTAAAGACTTGGCTTCGTATGATGGTTCTCGCTGAGTTCGTTCTGTCTGTGTGCGAATTGCTTTGATAATAGCTTGGAGAGAGAGGCGATCCTCTCTCAATTCTTCTACGAGGTCTTTGAGTACCGTTTTCTCTATAGTAAACCTCACTCGTTTCTTGAAAGCAAGAAACTTGACGTCATTTACCGCCAAAATTGACATCAAATCATCAGCCTTGCTCCGATAAAGTTAGCAGTTTCTCTACATTATTATATGTAGTATTGGGAGGGGTTGAGTGATACGTACATCTGCTGGGCGGTGGATGTGCGCAAGCTTCCCGGCAAGAATCGCCAGGCACGATTCATATCGTCTTAATACTTCAAGGAACATGCTATATACAACTCCAAGATATTCGCGAACTGAATCTTCGTTCTTAGTATTCTTCAAGATCTGAAGGATTTCTTCTTCAGTCAAATCGTCTTCTACTGCACCTTCTACTCCGGCATCCCGGAGAAGCTCCATGAGATGAAGATGAAGTAGACATCTTTGCAATTTAAGCCTGTAAATGAGAGTATCCAGCTGGTCTCTCCACTTGAAGAAAGTTGCAGCCGCGCCCTTGCCAGCTTTGTAATGCTCGAGGGCCGAAATCACCAAGGGGATAGCACCGAGTACCACACCAGCGACCTCGAATCCCGACATTGCTGCCAAGGCGCTTCAATTGGGAATGAAGAGATTATACTTGACACTCGTCAGCTCGTCAGCCAGTGACACCATAGGCAAAAGCTACTGGGCAAGACGTTTCGCTCATAGATATTACAACCTACCCCGCACCCAGCACGTGGATTCCGTTAATTGTATTGGATGAACGACACCGATTGCAGGGGGCACATATGATGTCTACTTGAGTCTCCGGTTCAAGAGGCTTACATCAGCTCATAATGCGAAGCTTATAAGCACCCCTCACCAAGTTCAGGTACTGTTGCGCTACTAGCTACTGCGAATGAAGTGTTATGGTAGTATACGATGGAGCCAGTGCAGCTGAAAGTCAATGGTGTCAAGATATATGAAGCTTTCAGAAAGGCAAGCCAGGTTGACGATGTCTCAGACGCTTCAACAGTACGATATCTGCAGTATCAAAAAGAGAGGTTTCAGCTATGGGCCCGTAGCTTGGGGTTGTTCCAACAGGGTCATGCATCCCTGGACTATCGTGTCCGGGACGTGTTAGTCATGAAGCAGCCAATGTCGTCTATGTTGCAGGGGCTGCTCGAAAATCTCGAAGAGTTGGCTTCGATTTTATTGGGACAACGCCCTCCCTTCGAGGAACAACGTCACAATAAGTCTACGAAGAGGGAGGATAACGAAACTGAAGAAGAAGATGGAAATGAAGGCTCAGATAACAGTGGCAGTGAACCGAGCAGCATAGGCAGTTCAGATACCCAGCCAGACAGCGAGAACTCATTCGGTGAGGCTCAATATCGACTCCAACTGATTTCTGAGGCTATCGATTCGCTTTATAGCTTGGCTACAAAGATCCGAAATCCGAAAAACCGGCCTCAGAGATCATTAGATCAAATATGTAAGCATGTACCGCCTCAGCACCGGGCTGGTTACATCCAGGAGCGCGAGAACTTGGAGACCATGGTGGTGGCTTACGTGCAACGCCAGCAAGTGCTAGATCTCTTGGAAGACTCGCAACAGAACACGCCCCAAGATGAACTATCTCAGTACTGTTCGGAGGAAAATTGGCTAATCCGTCGCGCCGGGGTTGCTAATGCACGCCGAAAGCTGCAATTTGTGTATTGGAGAGAGCATACTCGACGTCTTGGGGATCCGACGCTCGAACCTCGTGAGAACCAAGCGATTAGAGAAAAGAACAGGAACAAGGGTATCACGCTGCTTGCTGCAGGCTCAGGTAAGGATAATGACGAGTCTGTAATTCAGCCTGCGAGCTCCGTACCGCGGCAGTCCATGGCTACATCTGCTACTAATATATCTCCTGGCCTCCTCAAACCCCATGACGCCATCTCGGTCATTTCACGTCAGAGTCGCGTGTCGACTGTCGTCGGCCCAACTGGGGATAAAGTCACGTGGCCTCCTCCCCCCCTCCATCTCGCCGAAGGGAGGAAATTCTTTTCGTGTCCTTATTGCTTTTTGCTTTGTCCGGGCAGCTATCTGAGTTCCGATTCTTGGCGGTAAGTTCCAAGTGGTCTCTCATCATCATCGACGATGCCTCGCCCAATTATAGCGAATGGTCTGACTTTAGTGTTAGAAATCACCTCATTCATGACTTACAGCCATATCACTGCACATATGAAGCATGTCAAGACCCGAATCGTCTATATGGCTCAAGGCAGGAATGGATCGACCACGAAACCCAACATACTCGAGTCTGGCATTGTCAACAGCACACCAAGGAGTTTCCAACCCAGCCGGAGTATGTTGAACACCTGCAACAAGACCATGTGGAAGCAAAGCCTGAGCATTTCTCTGCTGAGTTGCTATCTTCTGTAGTAGGACCTTCCACGAAGCTTCAAAGAGATTGCCCATTTTGCCCAACAGGTCTTGGTTCCTTGATTGAAATGCAGAGACACTTGGCATTTCATATGGAGCGCCTGGCTCTACTTGCACTACCACGGGATCAAGGCGATATGGACACAGAGCGGGGTAGTAAGCCGTCAGAGGAAAGTCATGAGGCACAGCAAAGGGGCCGTACGAGATCCACGCGCGAAGATTTCGATGGTGAGGAAAACTTCACGATTGACGAAGATGCAAACGAATACGCCAGTAGGAAGTATCAAAGGAAGTACCAAACCACAAGAACCCTGCCGCTTACAGAAGGTGACATGGAAAGATTGTCCCTTTCCACTCCAACATCGGGAATCGATTCGTCTATATCCCTCTGGCTTGATGACATTAAGACGTCCGATTCTCTTGATGATACGACTTCTGGCGATAGTGGGAAACTAGCGGAATCATTTATATCTCTGTGGCCAAATGTCGTCAGGACGACATCCAATTTCTCCGAAGACGAGAGATCCGATGGGCACTCTTGTGTGTCAGGAGATTTTGACATAAAGTATCCCAAGTCTTTTCATCGGCTTCATATCGACCGGCAGGTCCGTCGTTTTCTCAAGAAAGTGAGGACGGCTCCAAGGAACACCCTTCTCGAACCCATTCGCTCGCCAGCGTACCCTCCTCCTGCGCAGCCGACGATACTGGCGCCGGGAGGTGCCGAACTCTCACAGCTACCGAGCGCACAAGGCTATGTTGAATACTTGGGTTGGATAGGCCCACCTGGCTCAACTGCTACGGGTTCCGGTACTAGCCAACCACGTACCGGTAGAGAGGCCCGTCCTTCTGTATCGAACTACCATACACAGGTCCTATTCATCCCATATAATAGTCGCAAGATTCTTGAGCGCTACCTCGGGGAGATCCTTGGGACTAATGACTTCTTCATCGAGTCGGTAAGACATGTTACCTTTTCTAAAGATATATATATACATATATATTCCTAACACGAAAGATTTCAGGTTTTCAATAATCGGTGGACGGTCAAGGTGCCGCAAGTCCTTAGTGAGGTACGTACTTGTCTTACAGGACGCCTGAGATACCATTAACTCTTTTTCCCAGACGCAGATCAAAGATCTTGAGACGAGAATCCGAAGGCGTTATGATAGATTCTATGAGCAAGAACAAAGAAATTGGTAGTATATAGCTAGAAGGGGTCGGAATGCCTAGACTCCTGACCTTCTAGACGTCACGCAACGAGAAGATTTCCACCGTATACCTCGTACCTTGTTCGTGACAGTACCCAAAAGGCACTTAGACAAGTATATTGAGTAAATGTAGTTTCGGCTTCTGAGAACAATGCCCGGATTAATAACAGGAGCTTAAAGATCTAGAGAATTCGTTCAATATATGCACATTTCACTAGCTAATAGCTATTACATTAAAGACTAATTTAGAATCCGGGATATATATCCCATCCATCCCATCAACGCCAGCGCAATGCAGCAAAAGCCCTTCTATCAAGTTCCTTTCCCTTTCTGTAATCCCTGTATCCGCGCCAAGCAATGCGATATGAAGCACAAATCCATCAACCCTATCCAAGTCCCTAATACGTATCCACAAGCCGCAGCACATAAGGTAAATCCCCCGTGTCCGACGCCATAGCAAGTCTGATGACCGAGGCTCCGGACCTGATACTACCGCTCGACGACGACTGACTGGCAGGATACGGCCGACGCGACTGCGTGAAACTGCTGGCGCTACTACTCGCGCTACTAGGTGAACGTGACGCAAAAGTACCTGTCGCTCGACTCCGCGGTGTCGTGGGCGCCGTGCGGTACTGACCGCGTGTAGCAGCCGACGAATTCCTCGCGCCAAGACGGGGTGTGTGCGGACTAATCGAATTTCGGTCGAAACCGTGCATACCTCTCCTAAGACTTGGAGAGGGCGTGCGGGTGGTGGCAATGGATCCCTCTGGAGCATCATCATCAATGTGTCCGTCAAAAGCGAGACTGCTGCCGTCGTCGTCATTGTCGGTACCGTTATTATTGCTGTACAAAAACCTCGGATGCAAGGGCTGTATGGCCCGAAGAAGCTCGGCGAACAAATGCATTAGGTTCCTGAACGTGGCGTTTGACATGGGATGCCCGCAGAAACGCACTCGTTCATATAAATCGAGGAAGTTGACGATATCTTGGGACCCGTGTAAGACGTCAAGCGAAGTGAGGTGCGTGATATAGCTCCTCATGGTCATGTTTGGCGCCCGTTGAAGCAGTATGACGGCTTCGGGGTCCAAGCGTGGCGCGTTTGGCACCGAGTCTGGGTCTGTAGGTGCCTGAGCGACGGCTTTGGCTTCGATGAGGTTCGGTAACTCTGCCATCACTGTGGCGTATTGAAGATTGGGTAAGTCTGGCGAAGCGGGAGAACCCCAGCCGTAATGTTCTACTTCTCCCCAGACTGGCCGCAGGGGCGACAATAAAATGCCGCTCAACGTTCCATGCGTCCCGGCTATTGAAGGTTTCGAGCTCGATAAATGAAGCGAGCGACGACTTTCCTTGTGGTGTAGATCATCTATGCCCTCGACTCCTACGGCATTCCCAGTTGCTTTTCCATCTCCTGCCCCTGGTACTGCCGCTACTGACTCGAGCGGACCAGTAGGTGTGATGACCCTGGGACGAGACTCCCAAGCAATAGCAGCACTTTGGCTCTGGCTCTTCGCGACCATGGTGTAAACCTCTTTGTTGACATCGCCTGGCTCGATCGGGACAAATGGTTTTGGAATAGACGCAAGCACGGTACGGGTAACATAGAGTCTCAAGAAGTAGATAAACAGGACGATGAGAATGGTGATAACGTAGACGATGGCGATGACGATAAGGTTAATGAGTTGATGGGTCGTGGTCAAAGCTTGCTCGACGAAGTCGCCGGGGACAATGAGAAGCAAGAGAGTCAAGATGAGACAGAGGAAGCCATAGACGGAGTTGTAGGCGATTCGGGAGACGAGCCTGGTGCTTGACATGGTGCTCTGGGATAGTTGGATGAGATGCAGGCGGGCTCTATCGTTCGTTCATATTCGAGTGTGATCGAGGCGGGCCAAGTCGAGTCGCGCGACATCCGACGACTTGGCCAAGGGAGATCAACAGTGGACGTCGGGACAGGGCCGTCTTATGTGGCGCGAAGCGGATGATGCTCTGGGGCATAGGCATAGAGGCAGCTAATCCAGGGAGCTGGAGAGAATTGCTGTGACGTCTGGGTCATCACGATATTCTATGGGTCCACATCTGGGGTAGCTGCTTGCATTGTGCCGCTACGCTAGCGCAGGTACTTGCCTGGAGTATCTCCACTCCTACTTTGTATCCCCTTTTCCGTTCTGCATCTCACGATTGATATATGAATATAAACCACTCTAGCGATTCATATATGGCAAGTGGTCTATTGCAAAGCTTTAATTACTCTTCTACGATATGCATCCATGTACTGAATTCAAAGGTCAGCTAGAAAGGTAGCAGAGTGGACAAAATGTGCGCGATATAAGTTGTTGGTACACTGTTTGAGTTGTTTTTATTGATTAACATATTTCTTTATTTTTCATCGTACTCTCCAAGTATGACTCCTATTCGCTATCTGGAGTAGGAGGATTTTTGTATACCGATCCTTGCACAAAATCTGGAGCCATGAAGGCCTGCATACAAATATTTTGGCACTACCTCGCCTGCTGCATTTCAGGTTGTCTTTTTTCTTGTGGCCTGTCCGACGCTTCCCGCGCCAACCTCATGTCAGCTCGGCTGAGTCTGAGATCACCACTATACGGCCCGAAGGCTTCCACCAGAGCAGCGAGGTCATCTTTAAGAGCGTTCAACACTTCAGACACTTCAGGACACTGCCGGTTCTGCGCAAGGTCCGTCCAATGTGTGGGGAAACCGTCTCGAAATGTCTCTAGTTTTCTGATAACCGTCGTAAATGTTCGGATAATCGTCGGTACGTCCCTTTGCACGTTACCGTATCTGTCCTCGGCCAAGCTGTGAACTGCCAGCCGTGACAGCGCGTATGCTGCGTTGATGTACACACTGGTCTCCGCATATGGGGATCCCAGCACCGCCTTTGCCAAACGGCGGCCAAAGCTTTGTTGAAAGATGGGGCCAACGATGGGTAGAGCCATTATTCGGAGTGAAAGGGTCCCCAAATGGCCCTGTAATGCCTCGGGTCGAACCGCCTCCCTTTGCTGCTGAGTCAGGACTTGGTCCGCCACTTGACCAGCCTTCCTCTTTATCACGGGCGCCCAATCTTGAGCTGGTGTCCTGCCTGGTGATGTCACAAGCTGAGCAACCGTGTTCGTTACCAACGAAGTTTTGGCGACGTGTCGCGGGGCTAAAACATCGTTGGCTCGGAGGGGTTGAGATAACCGCTCGCGTGGCTGGGTCGGTGCTGGAGCTGGCTCTGGAGGCGCCGGTGCCTTTCCCCACTCGTCAACCCTGCGCTCTAGCTCCCTGACTGTCTCCATGCATACAGCATAGATTTGAGACCACATTGGCCCGTCTTTTCGGTCAATGTCCTCAAAGATGGCTTGCCGTCTTGCTGCGTAGTCTCGTGCAATGAAGGCGAGTTCCCACATGGCAAAAGCCTATACCTATTAGTAGCTGTAACAAGATAAGTATTATGATTATAGTTGAACACTTACAAATATCCTGGGCTTCTTGCTCTTAAGCCCGTTTAACAAACTGCCGCTTGGATCTTTAGACTCAGACGATAATGGTTGTCCCCTCTTGAGCGGTTCACGTGATAGCTGCACCCGGAAGGCGATCTCGCCAAAGTACCAGAGAAGGCTCAAAAGGAATGAAGCCCATGTGGTTCGTCCTAGCATCCAAACGCTCCAAGGTGCGCCTGTGACGGGGAAATTGTACTTTGGAAGATCTTTATAGAAAAAGCGGAAGAATCCCATGGCCGAGCGCCATGCGGGGATCCTAATAAAGTAATAAAGGACAGTGTAGTTGACCATGGCAACGGTGATAGCCAGCATGCCACATCGCACAAGCAGAACGGGAGTCCGCTCGCCTATCTTAGCCGCCCAATTCTCCGTGTCCGATGGCCTGGCCGCATCACCCTCGCTATCTGTGCCATTTCCGTTGGCGTCAGGAGCATTGCCAGCGTTCCCGCCACGTGTACCCTCCACAACTCCTAGAACTAGGCGATCCATATCCAACGCTGTGTGAGTAATACCTTGGACAAGACCAAGAACCAACAAATTGACAGTATAGAACAACGCATGTTCGTTGAGGCGCGAACGACCGGTTGCTTGAGAAATCCAGCGAATACCAGCCTCTTCTGGGGTAGACATGAGATATACCTGACTGAAGAGAAAGGCGGAGATGATGTAGGTGAGGACGGTCTCAATGGTCGAAGGTCGCAGCACGGTGTGGAAGAGAGTGTCAAAGAGAGAGTTGGAAGTCCGAATGCCCATGTGAGCGTTGGCGATTCGTAGTATGATAATGGGGAGGACACAGATGAAGAGAGCCAAGGCCCGTGGACCTGAGGGGCCCAAGGGAAACCATGGTAAGATGACTGGAGAGCACGCATAGTGAGCAGGAATGTACGTTTCTAGGCGTATACGAGCATAGCATTCGTGGAATAAACGTACGAGAGTTCCATCGGGATAAAGTCAAAGACTCGAAATAGGCGAGGCCGAGTAAGATTGTGGCAGTGCCGGCGAAACGTCTCTGTAAAGCGGGTTGAAGGAAATCTTTATAAGGCGCCCGTCGCGCAACCGGCGTAGCCATGTTTGCGACTCAAGAAAGGGAAAGGAAGAGCGATCGTGGTAAGTCAGCACATTGTTTTGCGGAGAGAAGAGTAAAACGAGTCGTCGGAATCGACACTGTAAACGCGAATGTGCCGAAACACTGGTTGAGGTCTGTTGGAGGACCTGTTTAGTGCAGACGAGGCTGAAATTCTTCTGGTGATGATGGTTGAAACAAAAGTAAATAAAAATAATAATAAAAAAAGAGCTGCTCGCAGACAAGGTTGCCGTTAAGCTGCAGCGCTAAACTAAGCATCTGGACAGCGCTACGAAGCATGCCTAGGGGAGCTAGGTTCCCACCCCTGTACCTTTCCTCAGGCAAGTCAGGTACCTTGTAGGTAGTCTTTACAGTGGGCTACTGGTTCTGCTTGGAGGGGCAAGTGGGTTATCTACAGGGCTCGATAGGTTCGGGTCCTGCCAGACTACCTCTCGGTCTGGTGGCGCAGCTGAAATGACGCAGCCAAGAGAGAGCAGTCCACTGTCGCATTCCCCTGTCAGCTACAGATAGTGCTACCTGCAGTATGCTGCAGCCTACCATCAGCGCCTAGGTACAGCTCTCTTATCTCCTAGGTATGGTCATGGTGACTTGCCTGTATCCCAACCTCTATCCTTCATCGCCAATTATCATTCTTTTATGATCCGGTCTCTTTTCCTGCGAGGATAGCGTAAATCCAGATAAATAAACGGTACATACAGCCAAGTCCATAGTAATCCCGCTCGCCCGCCATGTCCTTCGACCAGTTATCCGCGATGGAGTCCGGCGCCGGCCGCCGGTCGAACAACGGCGCATACTCTGACGATCCCGAGTTCACCCGTCTGTCGCAAGGCCTCAGCAACCAGCTATTCCACCTGCAAGGCGAAATCTCGAAGTTGCGGACCGACATAAGCCTTCTAGGCACGAAACGAGACAATCCGCGCCTGCGAGAGCGCGTGTCTACCGTTCTCGAGGAATCGACGGGGACGTTCAAGGACGTGGGCGAAGGCGTCAAGAAGATCCAGGCCTGGGCCGACGTCACGGTAAGTCTTTACCTGTCTATTCATCATCTAGCGCCGCCTTCAATCGATATCATCTGGTATCATTCAGGCTAACTCTATTTGTCCCGTTAAAAGCCCACGCAAAAGTACTCGCAGCAGAAACTCTCCCGCGAATTCAAGGCCGCCCTCGCTGAGTTCCAATCCCTTCAACGCACGGCCCTCGAGAAACAGCGTGCCTCCGTCTCCGCAGCCAAGGGCGCACTCGACCAGGACTCAGCCGGTGACGCCGCCGGGGCCTCGGGGCAACATGGGGAGCAGCTTCAGCTGCAACAACAGGAACAAGTTCATCTGGCAGCGCAGGACGAGGTCGACTTCCAGGATGCCCTCATCGCCGAACGCGAGGACGAGATTCGGCATATTGAGGAGGGCGTCAGCGATCTGAACGTCCTCTTCCAGCAAGTTGCGCAGATCGTGGGAGAACAGGGCGAGCAGCTTCAGACAATAGAAAACAACGCTGTCAATGTGCGAGACGATACCCGTGGTGCCGATTACGAGCTACGGAGCGCCGCGAGGTATCAGAAGAACGCCCGGAGCAAGGCTTGCTGCTTGCTCCTCGTCCTGGCCGTCATCTTGACCATTGTTCTGTTAGCCGTGTTTTTGGGATGAATGAGCACTTCTTCCACTTTTCTTTTGTGCGAAATCGTGGCTGTCGTAGCGGCATATGGGCTTGGCGTTTGGTGTTCACGGGCAACCGAGCAGGACTTTTACATTGATTGGGAACATCTCAGTGTTTTTTAGCTTCACAGCACATTGAAGCTGAATAAGACTTCACTTTGGTTTTTTATTATATATAGTCCTGGCGTAATTATGTACAAAGGGTTGGCAAGTTCTTCTAAATGCAAACAACCGACCGCATTATGTACGCGATATCATGCAATTTAGATTCCCTGAACACCGCCTGTTCCGTGTCCATACAATGATGCCAGAGCGCCATCTTTTGAAATGCTCAGGGAGACCGAATTACCTCAGTTTCAACTGAGCTATTCCAATTTTAGTTGCACACGGCCAATTGGGATCTAATATAGAATGGAAACTCGAAGTACTATCCATATCTATGGATATATCTGGCTGTAAACTAACTGTGAGATGCCCTCTTAATTTTTCCGCGCTCGTTGCGGTCTGATGAATATGAATTCGTTATTGGTACATCCTTTCAATAAGCCCTGCTTCAAAGGTATGAAATGTTTAAGGGCTCTCTGGAAGAGAGCATTCGTAAGAGACGAAGCCAACCAATACAGATGTAACGCAGCGGGTAGATCCATGGTGAGCGGGCCGACCAAGGTAGCCAGTCCAATCATAGACATATGGAATATGGCCGATAGTCTCTCGCGGAAGCCGACTTTCGCATCGCCCGCCAACGTTTGCGCTCGCGTGCTCTGTGGTCGTCTACCTAGCGCGACGCGTAAACGGTCTCGGAACTCATCGCGCGATCTGGGGAGCAGATTCCATACAAGCGTTGCTGATAGAGCGAGGGGTAGGATATGATATGGATCGCTGGTGGTGAGATCCGTGAACCACAGACAGCCTTCGAAACTTAGGGCAGGGTCTACGACAGACGTGCGCGCAGCTTCCGCTGCTGAAGATAGCAGTGCGGGATCTATGGTAGCGGGATCCGTAACTGAGCCCGACGGAAGAGACGTGTCTGCCAAAACTGCTTTGGCCTTCGATATCACCGTGCTCTCGCTTGAGCTATCAGACCCAGTCATCATCGACCCTATGAGACCACGCGGACCGCCGCATAATCGCCGCACGGCGTCAATGGCGACGAGCCAGAAGGGAAAGCTCAGAACACTGCCCCACAACCGCCATTGCTGCAGACCGAGCTTTGAGTATATGCGTTTCAGGACTTTCTCCTGACGCCTTTTCACCTCGGATAATTGTGATGAGAAGGGTATCCCTTCGCGCGACACGTTGTACTGGAGTTGCACATTCCAGGCTTGAAGTAGAGAGCGGAATTCGCCGCGGCGTTGGAGGATGCGCTGCGAGTAGATGGAGAAAGGGAGGCGGAATACTGTGCCTACAGTTACGGCCACGAGCGGAATCACCATGAACCATGGCAGTTGAGTCCCTGTGTGGAGGCCGACCATGAGGGTTTGGGTCCCTTCTATGGCAGCACCGACGGCAGATTGCCAATGGAAGGCTCTCCGACCATATTGATAACTGTGGAGGGGAGAGGGTGGGATTCGAGAGGTGGTGATTGTGTAGCTTGGTCGAAGATGATGAGAGCACAACGAGTGAGAGGGATGAGTTCTTGTGGCTCGTAGGAGAGATTGGCTTAGTAGTGGGCGCATGGTTCGCCTAGCCGAGACTCTCGTCTCTCATAAACAGCTTAAGAAGAGGGAGGTGTGTACATCAGCTCTTCTATACCTGTTGGAACATGCCTAGGGACATTGATAGACAAGCATTATCTCATAGTTATGGCATTTCGCTGCTGAGAATAACCATGAAATTCAACATGCCATTTATCTAAGCCGGAGTGAAGTTCAATTCACCAATGAAAGTTGGTAGCCAGGTAGCTCTCATGCAATATGTGGATCCCTAGGTGCATGTACCGAGTATTCCTAGATACCTTTATTAAGTAGAGTCTAGCTAGCAACCTGAAGTCATTCATATCTGTTCGATTCAAGTATCATATATGGTAGAAACATTGGACTGATTCAAGACTGTTCGTTCCAGCTTTTATTTGCTGAATGATCAAAAGAAACTTCATAGAAACTATGTAACCTGCTTGTGAAGGTACTTGAAGCTACATAAAGCTACAAACATGTACGCAAGCAGGTACAATCTAAGCTCAACCCCCCCCTCTTGTCCCGCTGCAGTGGATCTATCTACCCTTGTAGAAATCGGTCACATTGCATCTGCCAAGAACAATCCAAAAGGTGTCCTTCAAGCTGCTTTGCTTGGTCTTGTATCCGTCACATCACGATGTCTATCATGTGAAGTTGTTCGAGTCGACCCTGAGCCAATTCTCTGTCCCCCTTTTGTCTCTCGTTTTCATTCTTTAAGACACCAGCCTCTCTTCTCGAAAGCCTGAAGTATTCTGTTCTGTACCCCTCTTAGAGTCTCCATGGGCGTTCAGCGAGCTGGATCATCATCCCACACTTCTACACTGCATACAGTCTACTTGCTTAGCCTCCGTGAAGCTTCAGCTGCCAGTCTAATATCTGTCTAATACCCCTCCACAGCTAATTTAGTTTCTTCGAAATACCTTGCCGCCTGCACTTTGCCCGTACCGCCGCATTGCTCCTGATCGTTGTGAAGCTCCGACTTCCTGAGACGATTCGGCGATTCCTCGCGCTCCAGCATGGATCCTCTTACACTATTAGTTACTGGTGCTGCCATTGCCGTGACGCCCTTTGCCGCCATTGCACTATGGCACCTTGTACCCGTTATCTTCCGCGCCTTCATTGGGACGATAGGGTCGTGCGCCGGCTGGTACCTACGAAAGAAGACAGATGGCCGTCGTGCCTTAATAATACGCGCCACCGAGGATGGAGAAGCTAGTTTTCGTGAAAAGAACGAAGCAAACGGTGCAGTAGGTGGGGGAAAGGCAGACGGGGAAGAGGGAAATACCGATAGAGAATGGACCGGCATCGTTGGCTTCTTCCATCCCTTTTGCAATGCTGGTGGTGGCGGCGAGCGTGTCCTATGGGCTGCCGTGCGTGCAACACAGCAGAGATGGCCGAAGGCTAAGATTGTCGTCTACACTGGTGACCACGATGTGTCTAAGGATAAGATGCTCTCTCGTGTCAAGGTTAGCTTCCTCTGCTCGCCCACTTCGCCAATGGCTGTTGGCATAAGCTAATAGGAATTTTCCAGAATACCTTCAGTATTGACATACACCCACCCACCATCCACTTCCTCTACCTCTCCACCCGCCATTGGGTGCTCGCCACTACCTGGCCTCATGCAACATTGCTAGGACAATCTCTTGGCTCAGTTATCATGGGTTGGGATGCGTTCTCTCTGGTCGTACCTGACATTTTTGTCGACACAATGGGCTATGCTTTCACGCTTGGTCTCAGCAAGCTGTTGTTCCCCAAAGTGCCTACGGCTGCTTACGTACACTATCCGACTATTTCTACTGACATGCTCGAGTCTCTGGATCCCAAAAGCGCCGTTGGGAATCAAGGAGTAAATGCCGGAAAGGGGGCGGGTTTCAAGGGTGCTCTCAAGCGACACTACTGGAAGCTATTTGCTGCCCTTTACTCGCGCATGGGGGCCTCTGTCGATGTTGTCATGACCAATTCCACCTGGACACAAGGTCACATTCAGAGCTTGTGGGGCGCTCGCCGCAAGGATAGGAGCCGTCAACACGAGATCGCTGTGGTCTATCCACCATGTGCTGTTACTGATATTGAAGAGGCCGTCGAGCTCACTGAGCAGGCCGAAAAGAAGCGCGAGAAGTGCATAGTGTATATCGCTCAGTTCAGACCCGAAAAAAACCATAAGCTCATTCTCAACTCGTTCGCCGAGTTTGTTCAGTCCGGCTCCGCGGCTAGTAAAGACGCCAAGCTTGTTCTCCTTGGTAGTGTCAGGGACGACAGCGACTCGCGGCGGGTGTACGAGCTTCGGCTGCTCGCCAACGAGCTCCACATCAAAGACCGCGTCATCTTCAAGCTCGATGTGCCCTGGTCTGAGGTCCTCGAGTGGCTAGGCAAGGCTTATATCGGCGCGAACGGCATGTGGAATGAGCATTTTGGCATTGGCGTCGTCGAGTACCAGGCCGCTGGTCTCATCTCCGTTGTCCACAATAGCGGAGGTCCTAAACTTGATATCGTGGCTGACATCGATGGGGAGCCAACAGGTGAGTAATATTGCGTTACCTAGGAATATCTGTGATTGACGATATACTGACTAAATGATAGGATTTCACGCCACCACAACAACGGAGTACGCCGAAGGTTTCGAGAAAGCTTTTTCCTTGCCCGATCCGCTGGCTGTTCGGTTAAGGGCGCGTAAATCATCCCGGAGATTCTCAGACGAGGAGTTTACCAAGCGTTGGTTAGCGCAGCTGGAAAAGGTCGTCGGGGCAATGCCGTGATCGTAGCCTGCATACCTGGGTACAATAGACTGGACCGCTAGAAATTAATAGATGGTGCATTAGGAGGTGAATGGACATGCAACGCGGATAGGTGCGTTCGTGGGTGATACCCTTAGAATAGTTAATGCATGGGAACGGTTGGCTTGGCCCTGGAGTTTATACCTTTGCTTTCTGTTTTGCTTATGTAGAAGAATAAGATGGGTAGGTAGATCTGGTTCTAGATCACCTAGCTAGGAGGATGATATAACGAAGTTTATTGACTGTCTTTGGCCCGCCTGCTCTGCTGCAATAGACACATCCCAACACGCTCTACTGCTTCGACCTTTGTCTCTTGGGCCCGTGGATATACAGGGTGAGATATATTTGTCTAGTGCGCTGATTACAACATATTATATTCGCGTGCCATTCTAAGTCTACCAATCTATACGCTTTCTTGCCTGTCTACCACCCTGTCTACTACAACGTATCATATCGTAAGCCCACCACTACCCACCTGTCTAGTCTCCGAAGCAGCCTCGAAGACACCGTCAGACCGGACTCGCACGCCCTGCACGGAACTCGCGGCTAATTCGACCCACGTAACATTGTGTCCCCTGTCCGCCAGGCTCGCAGCCATGCCAGTGTCGAAGCCTTCCTCTAGAACCGCCGTGTTGGGCATTAACTGATCATGCACGCGCGGAAGCGCGATAGCCTCAGCCATGGTGAGATTATCCAGTACGCGCCAGGCTACTTGTGTCGTGGAGCTAATGATCCGTGATCCGCCCGCTGCTCC
The DNA here is from genome assembly GCF_022495145.1 of Xylaria bambusicola. NCBI lineage: Eukaryota > Fungi > Ascomycota > Sordariomycetes > Xylariales > Xylariaceae > Xylaria > Xylaria bambusicola. Next base: position 27,128 of record NW_025953628.1, on the reverse strand, counting down.
CACAACGGCAAAGAGCTCCTCGTCACCAGTGCCGTCTGCGCGCGCGATCATGAGCGGCGTAATCGAGGATAAAGGCCGTTTCCCCGCGCGGATGAAATTCGCCACGGCCGGCTCGAACCCGAATTCGTTGCGCACCCCCGGGATCGAGAAGTCGTTCATCTCGTTGTTGAGAATGATCCCTGTCGACGGCACCATCTGCAGGTTTCCGAAGAGCAAATTGACTGTCGTCGTGCTGGAGACGGCCATGCCGGATCCGTCTGCCGTCGTGATGTGCGAGGTGCCCTCGCCCGGCGTCGTGTATATCTTCCCGGGCGCGTAGTTCTCCACGGGCTGCGTGCTGTTGTCCAGGATGTGCGAGCGCGTCGTGACCGCGCTGCTGGCGTCGAGCATGTGGTTTTCTAGTCTGTAAGTTTCCTCGACGAAAGCTGGGTCGCCTAGGCCTTGGCGGGCGCCGTAGGCGAAGCGCATAGCTTCGTCGAAGCGGTGCATTGTGAGATTCGCGTCTGCTTTGTCGTGGTACCCTTCCATCGTTTTCAAAGTGCTCAGACTCACTGCGCCGCTTGTTGGCGCGCCAGAGGCGTAGATGGTGAAGTCGCGGTATGTGATGTTCACTGGCTGCCGCGGAATGACCTTGTATTCGGCAAGATCCGCGAGGGTCATTGTACCATTGCCACTCTGGATCGTGGCTATTGTATCTTCGGCTGTACGAATGTTAGATTTCGGGAATGTGAGGGGCAATAGTATACAGGGACATTGGCGAACCTATATCTCCGGTGTAGAACACATCAGCACCTTCCTCGGCGACTCTCTGCAGGGTCCTGTATCCATGTTAGAAAACCTAAGTACAGCGTTTATCATCGCGGGTCCTTTTTTCTTACTTCGCATAGCGTTTTCTGTACATGGTTTCGCCCAGTTTGACTAGAGTGCCTGTATATAGGTTAGCTAGGCAACTTGAAGCGTCAGGTGAGGATAGGATCATACCATTAGGAGCGAAATCTTGAGCCCACGAGGGCTCTTCAACCAAGAAGTTCCATCCCGCTGCACGAACACCAAACTCCATATAGCGAACCGTATCTGGCGTCACAGTAAACCCATCCCTCGCCACCAGAGAGGCCGGGTAAACAACGTCATACCAGGGCAGAGAGCCGAATCGGTTATGCGCGTATCTGCCGTATAAAAACGTGTTAGTCCAGTTCCTTATTACGTACTTTCTAGAATTTACGCAGATCACGGTGATCATGTTTCAGGATCAGAAGTTCACGTACTGCGGCAACAGTTAGCGCTGGAAGACAACAGATCATTCTACCAAGTCTAGGTCTCAGAACTGGCACGGTAGGTGTTGATACATACCTGAAGACCGCGCAATTCACCCGGCACACCGGCTGCCAGACCGCCGAATATGCTCCCGTTCACGTTGTCCCGGTACATGTCCTCAAAAGCGGCTGCGGGCGCCGTCTCTCGGTAGTCGATGACTGTGTACTCCCCGTTTTGATCCCGGACTAGAGCGAAACCTCCGCCACCGAGACCAGAGTGGTACATCCCGATAACGCCCACGCAGAGCTGGGTGCCGATGAATGCGTCCACGGCATTTCCCTGCATAAGTCATGAGCCTAAAGTTCTTCACAAGTAGCGTATGACTTTTGGAAGGGCCACTTACGCCACGTGCAAGCAGATCGATGCCGATCTGGCTGCAGACTTTACTCTCTGATGCGACGGCACCTCGGCGGCCGGGTGTGGAGGATTCAAGCACGACTTGGTCCTGACTTTCCCACTGATTCCGAGGAAGTCCGAGGCTGGGGGTGGCCGTCAAGAGCAGGAGCAGTAAGCTCTGCGGTAGACTCGATAACCTTTCTTTTGACTTCGGTTAGGATCATGTATAACCGTAGATTATGGCCGATAGGGAAAACATACTCATTGTCAATTAGATTACCTATACGAATATACAGCCAGAATTCTTCTTGATGCGCGATGCTGTGGCAAATGATGCTGAACCTATAGAGCGAAACTACCTAGGTAGGGGTAGGTATTGAGGGCCCGGATTGCAACAGATATGCAGTCGATGGCGAAAGCGCAATCAAGCCACCAACATAAGAAGAGGAAGAGCCGGTGGCCCTTTCAAGCCAGCAGGCGCTACTTAGAGATACCTGCTATGGGTAGCCAGTCATATCACGGTGTCGGATTTTCAGGTTCTTAATTATTAATACACGTCTGAGCGAGCGTGATTAGTAGAGATCCGGGAATGTCCATGACTATTAGTAGCACACACACTTATAGTAAGTACTTAAGTAAGTACAAAAGCAGTTAGTTAGTTACCATGATACATCTCTGATAGGGTGTTAGCGGCCGACCTGCCGACTCCTGGTCCCGTTATCAAGGGTCCTCACGAATCAAGGAGCGAGTCGTCGACCCGGCCTTGCCGCAAAAGGAATCCCTAAGTACTTGAGGCAGAGAGATAAGAAACCATGTCCATTTACGATACCGGTGTTGCCATCTTAAATCATCGTGTACATATATGGCTAACCTACTAGGTAGGTATACCTGCAAGATATCAATAATGGCAGGGTGCAAAAGCAATGAGCACAATGCTATTCCGATACTTGCTTCCTTGAACACCTACATATAGTAGGAAGTATAGCTAGAGATTTAAGTGCCGATGTGACATTCAATTTCGTGGCTGGCTGCTTTTCCTCAATTGGCGCCTCTCGTCAATTAAGTGGTATCAAAATAGACACCGGTATTTTTGAGGCCTAAATATACCCGCGTAATGATGAAACAGAACCACCCGCAGGAACAGTTTTGAAAATACCTACGTAGGTATTATTACTGCTAACTACCTACCTACCTACCTACCTACCTACCTATTCAGCTTTGATTACTGGACACCCAAGCAGTGCTACAGAGTTGAGATCTAGATTGTCATTCGAAAGGAAGATCTCTGCGATAACTCTTCACTGTACGTGAGCAAGATTTGTACTAAGCCACATAAAGCTATGTGCTTGCCTACATAGGTTAGGTAGGTAGCGATCAAAGCTATTGTAGCCTATCAAGTCATTTTGTACTATGGTAGGGGCGTATATCATACCGAGGTAGATTTACACATCACAGACCAACTACCTCATACCGGTATACTGGTCAATCTAGTAAGGAAAAGAATAAAGCATATTGAATTCATCGAGTTTACAAGGTGCACAAGTCCCTAAACATCTATACTTATGTATGTGCATAGGTAGTACGTTAGGTAGGTAGGTAGGTACAGAGTGGGTCCAACAAGAAATGTCCGGTTTACCCATTGAGAGGTATGGCTCACCAAGACTTTATAAGTTTAAACAGCTCTAGAATACTTAAATAAAATGGAAAAATTATATAGTTAACACGAAGCATTTTACTATCGTAATTACCATTACTGAGTTAATTCTTATAGGTATATTAATCTAGTTGGCAGTTTTCCAGGCTTTTAAAGTTATAGGGTCTTGGTGAGCCATGCCTCTCAATGGGTAAACCGGACGTTTCTTGGTGGACCTACTCTGGTAGGTACCTATCGCTGGATTAACACCCACTAGCCCACTACTTCGTAGGTAGGCGCACTGAAGCGTCCAATAACAGCAAGTGAGTATCACATCAAAATTCTGATTGGTCCTTACACTCATTCGCATTTTTGCATACTTCGTACAATTCGAAGGCTATCATAATCAATCAACCAATGTATCTGAACAAGAGAACTCATTTTTGCGTATCACGACAATTGCGGGAATGAGAAGGTTCGGTTCGTCATTGAATTCTGTAGTCAGGGGATACAGCTTTCTGAAACCCTTGCCGAAGAACCAAATCATCAGCCAGTCTCGGCTGACTTCTTTCCCGGGTCCCATTCGAGAGACTCACTCTAAATCTGCATGGCCCTCAAGGGCGACGTCAGACACAGACTTCCAGAAGAGTAATTCATTATCGTTCAAAGAATTTGCTGCCATGGCAACAGATACTCCAAGTACGCCCATGGAAAAGAGCCCGGCGCCAAACCCACACGGGAAGCGGCCAGGTTCTCACCAGAGGTCCCACCAGGGCAAGAAGAGGCAGGCCAAGAAAATCCGCAAGAGAGAGCGTGCTATGCAGAGCGGCTCAACAGAACAGGTCCTTGCCTTCGATATCCGCGACCTCAGGGCTTCTCTCACTGGCGTCGAGGCGGATGACGTTGAGTCCACCACCACGACCGCTGAGGAAGAGCCTCTACCGGAGCCCGACTCTGAAATCCTTCTCAACGTCGTCGAGCTCTCGTCCACTGGTGACGCACTCGCTGTACAAAAGGACTCTTCCTCAAAACAGATCTATGTTCTGCCCTTCGCCGTGCCTGGCGACACAGTCAAGGCCAAAGTGTATCGCCACCTGCGCAACGAGGGATACACAGTGGCAGACTTCATATCCGTTGTCTCGCCCGCGCCCATACGCGACGACACCCGCGTGCGCTGCCCGTACTTCTCAAAGTGCTCAGGTTGTCAGTTCCAGATGCTCGACTACGCCGATCAATTAGCGCACAAGAAGAAGATCGTCGAGAGGGCGTTCGCGAATTTCTCAGAGCTACCGCCAGAGCTCCTTCCCACCATTGGAGATACCATCGGCAGCCCCCTCCAGTACGGCTACCGCACCAAGCTCACGCCGCACTTCGATGGGCCACCCGGCCCGCGCAGGAACAACACTGCGACCTTCACCAAGCGTCCTGACGTCGGCTTTATGTTCAAGGGAAAGCGCGCGACGCTCGACATCGAGGATTGCCCCATTGGGACAGACGTTGTGCGGCAGGGCATGAAGTCCGAGCGCGAGCGGATGGATCGTGAATTCGCGAAGTACAAAAAGGGTGCTACGATCCTATTACGCGAGAGCACGAAGCGCGTGCCGAAAGACTCCGAAACCACCTCTTCTGCAAATACCGAGGAGTCATCCTCTTCTCCCCTCGTCAAAGTAGAGACAGAGAAGCACGTAGACTGGAAAACATGCGTGACGGACAACAACGGGACATCGACAGAGTACATAGGCGACTACGTCTTCCACAACCCAGCAGGCTCGTTCTTCCAGAACAACAATTCCATTCTCCCCATCTTCACAGAGTACATCCGGCAACACATCCTCCCTCCCCCATCCTCCTCCTCCTCGCCCATCAAATACCTCATCGACGCATACTCCGGATCAGGCCTCTTCACAATCACCCTCTCGTCTCTCTTCCAAGGGTCCACGGGCATCGACATCGCCGAATCATCCATAGCATTCGCCCGCACCAACGCAGCAGCCAACAACCTGCCCACCTCGCAAGCGAACTTCATCGCCGCCGACGCAGGCGAATTATTCAAGAGCGTCACGTACCCCGCCGACGAGACCGTCGTCGTCCTCGATCCGCCGCGCAAGGGCTGCGACGGCGACTTCCTGCGCCAGTTGCTGAATTTCGCGCCCAGGAGGGTCGTGTACGTGAGCTGCAATGTGCATACGCAGGCGCGCGATATAGGTGTTCTCGTCCGCGGGGATGACGACGGTGGAAAGGGTGCGAGATACGCTGTTGAGAGTCTGCGCGGTTTCGACTTCTTCCCGCAGACGGGACATGTCGAGGGCGTGGCGGTGCTGAATCGCGTCGACGAGGAGCAGGGGCAGGAATAAAATTAGGTCGAAACCACAATTACTTAAGATAGAGCTGAATAGCGAGTGTGATACCTTGAGGCTTAAGATTGGGACGGTATATGGTTATTGAGGCTGCATGGGAGGATATCATTGCTGGGGTCGAGATAGTGTATATATATGTTCAATAGGTCGGTTGGGTGTTCAAAACTTGGCTACTTAAATAAAGGGTACTACTCCTAACATCATCAAATTAAATATATATGCTATACACACTATGAAGTGCGAGATTACAGTACCAATCGAAGCAGGAAGCAAGATGTAATCACTACGCAACACTAGATAAGTAAGTATTAATTCGGCCGTGTTCATCAAATCACATCAAATTTAGTAGGGAACTTTGCGATCCGCATCGTAACGAAAGTACAAAATCATATTGATTACTCTTCCTCCAAAAGGATTTTCAACGCCTGTGCCGTGACCTCAACGACTTCCGCCCTCCGACTCTTCTTAGCGCACGTCTTCAGGATCTCGATGCCGTCTTTGTCTTGGATTTCTTTCCGCGCCAATTTCCCCGCTTCACCTTCTTGCGAAATCATATTATGAACAATAAAAACCCCACGATGCCGCAAGTCTTCGCTGTCCTCGGCACATAAGCCGAGAACGACCTCGACGCCCCGCTTCCTCTTAATAATACCCCGCACAACTTCTTCATATGCCGTTAACGATGCTAGTGCACCTCCAGCAGCGCTCCGTGTGGCCTCGTCTTCGGCATCGGTAAGTGCCAGTAGGATATGCAGGCGATCGGCTGCCTGGGTGGTGCCTGCGGCATATAGAGCAACGCCTTCGACACACTGTACCAGGTTACAGATGAGTTCCGTGGCTGCTTTGGAAACTAAGTGATGCGAGGATAAAAGCTGCTCTTCAATCTCAGGCAATGCAGTGCGGATAATGGTAGCCCGTGTATCGTCGTCTGTCGAGGCAAGGTTGGTGAGCGCCATCAGGGCTTCAAAACTTGGTAATAGATCTCGCGTTTCGGCGACTGGATCAGGTGGAATGATGGAGACCAGAGGTCTGATGGCCGCATTCTGCGGGCGAGCACGCGTTCCTCCGAAAACAAGAGATGGGTTAGTACTAATCAAGATGCGAGCCAGGGACTGCGCTGCCATGCGTTTGGCCGGTGCTTCGGTATCAGGTAGCGCGGTCCATGCTGCAATTAATAGGTTGACAGCTCCTTGTTGGGCAAGCTGTCCTCGGAGACTTATATTGACAGAAAGGGAATATACTATAGATATAATGAGAGAGAGAGATGCGTTTGATCCATAGCGGCTGTGAGTCACCAAAACGGAGATCACACCCGCCTCAAAGACCTGCTTACATCGATCGGCAACGTGACTGTCACCATTAAGAGGGTTCGGTGCTGCGAGCTTACCGGCAGCATTTGCGTAGGCCTTGAGCTGATCCATCTTTTTCTCTTCCTCGGACCGTACAGGCAGATAGCGAGTGAGATTTACAAATATACTGAGAATACCATAAGTAATGAGCGACTTGGCGGGAGCATCCCGAAGAGTGTTAACGAGGGATTTTAAAAGCTCGGGGTTGCTGGCAACTTCTTCCTTTACAGTAGGCTTGATAGTGGCATATGCTAAACCTTCAATGGCCGGCCCTTTGTCATTTTTGGGTTCTGCAAGCAATAATGTAGTAAATTTCTTGGATAAGTCCTCGATGCTGGTTGTTGCGGGCTGAATCCTGCCTTCATCGCCCTGTGTCATGTCTCGCGTTGTCGATGGCACTGCCTGAAACCAACCAGATCAGCCCTGCGCAACAAGGCGCCTATTCTTCACCGCCACGTTAAGTTCTCGTAGCTAGGCGCGACCTTATCGGGAAACTTAAGAGTGCCTACCGTCAATTTTGCCAGGATGACGGCGGCAAGATTCTGCACAACCTGGGAGTGTCTTCTCATGGAAATGGAACCAGTGCTCATCTCTACATCAGGATCGGCAGCATGAACGGCAGTGGATAGTGTCTCGGGGTCTTGAGCGACGACCTCCTCTAACCATTCAGTACAATAGGTCCTGATGGGGCCGCGACAATCTGGATGCATAGAGGCGGCGTTTAGCATCTCGAGACAAGCTGTCTCGACTTTGCGACTTTTCCACTTTCTGCGCATCAAGGGAGCTAGACTTGCTAGAAAGCCCTCGCTGAGAAACATCTGAACCGTAGGGTTTGGAGCGATGGGGAAGACGGCAGCTGAAACACAGAAGGCAACTATGTAATCATCGTAGGCGCCCCTCTTCACGCGGTCAAAGAAGAACTTCTTTAAAGCTTGTGCTCCCTTTTCCTTGGCAGCTCCAAAGTATGCGGAGGCAGTCAACACAGCGTGATCACGGACTGCGTCAGATTGTCTCATATCCAGATATCCAAGAACAGTATCAACGCATACATCATCTAGGACGTCCACGATGGACCCGGCTTCTGATCGTTTCTTCTCCTCTTCGTCTGGGGGCAAGCCAGCGTAAAAGTTCTTAGGGCCGCGTTTATTTACACGCCTGGCGTTCCAGTCGGCTTCGTCGTTGAGTAGAAAGGTCAAACGATCAAGAGCTTGGCAAGTCTTGTCATCTTCCTGGCCACCTTCCATAAGCCGAGCAAGGAGAAGCTGAGATTGCTCCACGGGGTTGAGCTTGCTGGCAGCAGAGAGCTCAGCAGCTTCAGCAGTAGCTGTCTGATCCATGATGATGAGATGACGCACGAAGCGTGAGTAGGTGGGAGGGAATACGTGGAGTAGAAGTACGAGAGAGGATGGTTTCAGGCAAGTTTCAAGTATCTAATTCTGGGTAGCTTGCGTGACCAGAATGAGCACTAGTTGGTGACGTATGTCGTAGCTCCTATTGAGTCGTGTTAAAATGAGCAGTGCTTTAGCTGTCTTTGTTCTCACTGTGTAAATTTGCCTAAACAAAGGACCTCGTGGTGTGAAGTGGTCGTGGGCAGCTGGAAGGGTAGATATATGGTATATAGGTGTGTGGGATTAGAGTATGGGGAAATGAGGTATGAGGGGAGGGAAAGACCGAGAGATTTAAACAGGCGGAAGTCATGAACTTTGATGAGGTGAAGGGGGTGAAGGAACTACACCGGAGTGAATTGGGGGGAAAGGAGGGGTTGCTAGAGTTTCGTTGGCGCGACACGTCGTTGTTTGAAGGGAAGAAAACAAGGCACTGAGCTACAGTCGTCAGCTATCAAACAACCGCAAGAATGAAGTTTAAGCAACGAAGGAGACAATTCTCACGGACGCGCGTTGATGGCCGCGTATGCGATTCAAACCAATGATAAGCAGTGAAGGGATCAATCCAGGAGCGAAGAGTTAATAACGAAAGACAGAAATCCACACATAGCTATAAGCCAGAGCAAAGTAAGATATATAAAAGAAAATAGATCACGTACGCAATTACCTGATTGGGTATTACGAGGGGATACAGGGGTGGGCATGAATATCGAACCAACTTAAGAGATATGACGAAGGAGCAAATGAAAGGCAACGGTTTGATTACTTACCTAGAATACGAACCTTAGTCCTCAAAATCTGTATAAAATACAGGAAAAGTCACCCAGTGAAAAGATGGGTATGTCGAGCAACGGGGCTTGCGTCGAGCACGAGGGACGCAGGGAGTAAGCAGGTAAGAGTCAGGCGACGTAGATTTATGCATGCGAGGACAAGGCTGCGATGCTATTACTATAATAGGACAAACTCTGAGCCCGGTTGCGATAGAAACACGTGCGAGAGAAGAGCGCCGGGGGGGGGGGAGGGAAGAGACAGACCATAGGACAGCCCGGAGCACACGCAATGGACGAATTAGAGATAGATAGATACGTAAACCTGACAGACAGTAAGAGAGGGAAGACGGGAAAGTGTACGCACAGCATACAAGTTGGTAACTTGATTCTGCCCTTCTCCTCTTGGGCCTTTTCCACAGCCTTTTGCCCCTTTCTCTCGCTTGCTCTCTCTTCCTTCCTCTTGTAGCTGAACAGACAGAAAGAAGCTGCTGTATAGTAAGTAGTGGATATATCAATACCTCAAGCTACTGGAAGTCTGTAGGTAGCCAACTTGAATGGAGAAGAAATGGGATTACCTAAGAAACAAGGAGGAGGGTATGTAGGTACCGGAAGGCAGCTCTGCTCAGCTAGTAGGTACATGTAGTCTGGTACGTGGTAGACTGATCGCCGGTTGAAGGGCAACGGCGAGCGGGCATCGAAGCAAGCACCTACCCCGCCATTGGACGTTGAGCCTACTTACAGGTACAATGCCGAATCTGGAAAGATTCCAGGGTACATACATACTCATGTACTGTACATGGGTACGGTGATACCTTACTACCCTCACTCCTAGTAACTGGCCACGTTGAGGAACTTGTTACTTGATTGACAACCACGAAACCGAAATCAAATGATATCGGCCTATGTAGAGGAATCGTTAAATTGAACAAGAATGCAGGGTAGCTAATAGGGATTTATCTGTACGAGAGAAGCCCCAGAACTAGGTATCAGTTACAATGGATATCATATACTTACGCAGGTCCTGTAATTAAGCCTTGTAAATGACGTCGGTAGTATTCGGTAGGTGCCGACAAGTACATTCCTGTACCCACTAACCCCCTGCTAGACTAGTACTGAGACCTGGGCAAAGCTCTACAGTACGTAGGTACCTCTTAGACAAGCGTGAAGCGAGCCAAGTAGCGTCTCTATTCCCATCCTGGGCGCGCATGGGAAACCTTCAGTTTACCACAACGTTAAAAACATTATTCAACACCCCTTCTCTGTTGACACTGGCCTCCGTCTCATATTGGGCCCGCACGTTTGTCACAGCGTACGTGTATATGCTGTCTTCTCCACGGTTCTAATTGGCGGCATCTCCGTAGGGTCTGCTACGTGGAGCGCCGAGCGAGGAATGCAGCTCTGCTTTTCGGCCCTGCCGTCCTGCCCTTGACGGTCGCGTGAGGATCACGACTCTACGGCGATAAGTCCCTCTCAGACGACTATGACCTGAGCGTTCCCTGAGATCCTGAAGAAGAGATGAATCGCATCGATGCCTCGGAACACTATGACGAGAGCGCTTTCCAGAGCCAGACGCCCTCACTCCTGACCGTCGTCATCGACACCAACCCTCGCGCCTGGGCTGCCATCCACGACCTCCTGCCCATCTCCAAGGCTATCGCGAACATCTTCGTCTTCGTCAATGCCCACCTCTCCTACGGGAATGAGAACCAGGTTGCCATTGTTGCCGCCCACACCAATCGTGCCGTTTGGCTCTATCCCCCATCACCTAATCCGGATCAGGCTCTCTCGAGACGGCGCAATGGCAGTAGCAGTGGTCCCGATGTCGAGATGACGGGTGTTGACAGCCAGGGCCATCGCCCACGAGAACCTCAGCTCGGCACTTCCGCCAACAAATACCCCCAATTCGCCCAGGTTGAGTCGTCCATCCTCTCATCCTTGCGCTCTCTTATTGACAGCACCTCGCCATCCGACCTCAACCCGACCACTCTAATCTCTGGCGCCCTCAGCATGGCCCTGTCCTATATCCACAAGACGTCTCTCGCTTTCGAGGCGCCTAAGACATCTACAAACCCTGCCAACCCGACAACCGCTCCGTCGACTAAAGCGGCTATCCTGAATCTCCATGCCCGCATACTCGTGATCTCAGTCTCAGAGTCTGAGCCCGCACAGTATATCCCGACCATGAACGCCGTATTCGCCGCCTCGCACGCGCGCATCCCCATCGACACACTGTCCCTCTATTCAGCACCTACGTTTCTCCAACAAGCAGCCTTCATTACCAACGGTATCTTTCTCTCTGCCGGCGCGAATCCGCGCGGTCTCCTCACATATCTCATGTTTGGCTTCCTCTCCGACATCGAAGCTCGAACCTCCCTCATTACCCCAACCCAGGACTCCGTGGACTTCCGCGCAGCCTGCTTCTGCCACCGCAACGTCGTTGACACGGGCTTCGTCTGTAGCATCTGCCTCAGCATATTCTGCGACATCCCCGCCAACGCCGAGTGTCTCACCTGCGGCACCAAGCTTGCCCTCGGCAACTACGGCGCTAAGCCTGCCGTCGTCCCACGCAAGAAGAAGAAGAGGAAACGCGTCGTCAATGGCACCGGGAGGGAAGGCACTGGGAGTGCGGCGGAGACACCAGGTCCGGCTTAGCTTAGCTGGGCTGGGATGCCGCGGACTCGGGTCATTTGTCGTTCCTACGTAGAGCGTATAGCCATAAAATCCCCTAGTAGATCTGGATAAAGCAGATACCATATCATTATATCCTCTGCCATCTTGGCATATTTCTAATTTAGATACACATGAAACCTCGCATCTGCCGTCGTCTTTAACTCATCTAATATCGTTATTGCATGTAAGATTTCATAGGTTCAAAGCATCCGATATAGTTTTGAGAACAAACAGTCACTCTTGTCTTTCATATAAACTCATTCTGTTGATCATGAAACATACGATGTGAATGTCATTCAAGTAATAGGTAGGAAATAAGGTCTTCGCTTGATCTATGGTCTACATTTCTTAATCTGTCTGCTTGTGTACTGTAAGCTAGCTCGCTGTACAGCCCAGTTCAATTCCGTCTGTTCCCCTTCACTATGCAACGCCTGCCATACATTCTGCCAGCGCCTTATCTTTCAACATCTCATCAGCCGACCTGACATCCGAATTGAAAACGAGGCAGAAAGTACGTGCGTGTGCCTGCCATAATTCTCGAGTGAAAAGCTATAAGGTAAAATAGCGCAGTCGCGAAATGGATAAAGACAGGATGGAAAACTTTCGCTGGAAAAGCTTCGTGGGGTGCAGGATTGATGGATGACTGATCAAGCTTGTGGAAACAGAATAAGATAAGTATACAGGAGGGGTGGAAGGCGGGAGAGAAGGGCTGGTTAGGATATATAGGGTATCAAACGCCGTCCATGCTACTCGGAGGTGTGGTTCATGCAGTGAAAGAAATACTATTTGAATTATTTTTTAATTTCAATTTTTTTTTTGTAAATGATTCTCAACACCTATTCAGGGTGGGCGGACAAGCTTCTGGTCAGATGAAAATCTTGCGAGCGCCCTGTGCGATAGGGCTCCCGCCATCGTTGATCCGCGACATGGTGCACGAGGGGCTCTGGTCGTTCGATCCCATCGACGCCAGGGCGAACGACTCGGTGTTGTGTCCGAAATACAGATAGTAGCCGCCGGGCGTCTTCTTGACAGCCATTACGCCGATGGCGCCTGTGGACGTCGATTCCCGAACTCCAGGGTGCCCGAGGAAATCGTTGAGGATGAAACTCTCGAGGATCGCGTTCTCGTCATCCTCGGGTACGTCTCGACCGTCTGCGCCACGCACGCTACCATGGTAGAGGCGCTCGGCACATCGCTGCGAGGCCATGGTCGTAGCCATGTGCTCGCCGGTACCGCTGGTCACTGCCGCTACCGTCACCGCATCAGCGTCGCGGCTGTCAGCGGGAACAACGGCTGTGCCTACACCCACTAATGCTGCTGGCCCGATCCGTCCTCGGTGCTTCATGCCGATGCCGCCTGACGATGAGCCAGCTGCTATGTGGCCCAGCTGGTCGATAGCAATGGCACCTACTGTGTCTGTAATATGGTCATCACGCCCCATATTAATAGCATACTCAGAATTAGCTAATTGAGAGACATTGGATCGTCGTAGGCCGTAAGGAATTGGGGCTATAGGGTCTACCTCATCACTAGCCCCGTCGTGGGAGGGTATGGACGATCGACCTGGACTCATGCATCCATCCGTGTATTCATCGCTGTGAGGCGGTAGAAAGCGGTGTCGCTTGTATGGCAGAGAGGCACCCAAAAAGCTGAGTGGGCTGCGTTCCGGAGTAGGTTTGGGAGAAATCTGAGCTGTCTCCGTTGATTGGGTAGTCGGCACGGGTGACTGACGATTCTGTGGGCTTAGCCATGGAGAAGCCGAAGTTGGGGAGTCTGGCTGCCCTTCGTTCCATGTTCCCGTCAGAAGAGCTTTCGTGTGCTCCTTACGGGGGTCTTGGTCGTATTGCGGCACCATCTCGCTACGGCTTGTTGCCATCGCCTGAATATCGTGGCTTTCCGCTCGCCTCATGTCATCCCGCCATCGAACAAACCGATCGCGGGCATTTTTGGATATTAGATCGTCGTTGCCCACTAGCATCATACCGGAGTCTCTAGCGAAATCTCTGGCTCCCTCGCAGACAAGGAGGTTAGGTGGCACACGGCGAAGCGATAGTGGCTTGTTGCTACTTTCGAGAATCATCCTTGCTAGACTGATGGGATTCTTCACGTCTGTGGGATTGGGTTGTTAGTTGAGTGTAACGTAAGAAACGCCTTTGTAGCAGACATGATAGAGCAAAGCTTACTTGGTACGGCGCCGCAGGCTCCGCTGCGGCCAAAGTGATCAACTATAGTAGCATCACACTCGACGGTGCCATCAATTGCTAAGTTACTGCCGTAGCCAGCATTGGTTATCTCTTTGTTCTCGAGAACCACGAGAGCTGCTTCGGCGGCCTCAGTAGCTGGACGCCCAGCCTTTAGTGCCTTCATACCCACACGAGCAGCTCTGCCATGTCACATGTCAGTATACCCACAGTCGTAGAAGAAGGGTAGAGGTGACTGAACTTACTCGCTACAGGCTTTGAGATGATGCTCTTCGTTTGCCGTACTGTGGTAGCCGGCTCCAGCGTGTATGAATATGGCTGTGACAGGTTTTCCCCAGCGCTTACTCACCCTGTCCGCAGCTCCATCCACGGCGAACATGCTGTCATCGTCTGAACTAGTTTCCGATCCATCCACATCACCAATATCTTGAAGGCTAACAGCTTTACCAGCGGTAGAATGGCTGGGCCCGGAGGTTGTTCCTGCCATCATTGGAGGTGCGGCCTCATCTTCCGCATGGTCCCTTTTCCCGAGGAGCGATCGAATCTGATGATTATAAGTCCGTAATGGCGGAGGTCTATCACATTTCGCCCCTTCAGGCTGAAACTGTGCACTAGATGGCGCACATGGTTGCAAGGGATCTGGCATTCTTGACCAGAAAGTGGTTGGCTGACAAGACAGGGTTTCAAAGTAGTGTGTATGATGCTAACTAACTCCTTGCCAGGGTCTTCAAACCCAACACTCTGGGTGCCTAGGAAAGAATCGATGTATATAGTGCTGGCATCTAGACGATTATAACAGCCACGCGAAGAGATCAATGCAACGATCTCTTTTGGCAGCCGTGGGAAGTAGCCGGATGCGCAGCAAAGACTGATTTGGCAATAGAAATGGTTAGCTAGAATGAATGCCGTTTAAATCGTACTAAATAGAGCTTGAATTCAAAGATACGTTTGCTGTGGCCAGGGATATCTATGCTCCGTATAGTATGTGTGACAGATATGGCTGACCGCGACGAAGCACGACAGCGGATCGAAGGCCAAGAGATCTATAGGCTACGGAGAGGTAGACTAGGACTCGAATGAGGCGGAGATATCGGACTGAGTGAAAGTCGAAACCGCAAGACCGACGTTTTCAAACCGTGACGTGGCCGGCATATGAAGCCCCAACTTTCCAGAAGGCCGGTAATAAAGATATAGAAGCAACGGCTAGCGCTGCCAACTCTGAAAGGCAGGCTCAACCATGGAGCGTATGTCCCCGTTGTGACGGCAAGGAGGAAGAGGACACCCAAGTGTTATTGGAAGGAGGGACTTGAAGGCCTCAGCAGGCTTCATGAGGCAGGGACCTTGATGATGGCCGTTTCGAATAGGTTCCCCTGAGATGAGGAACGAACCTTATCAGAAGTTCTTAGGGGTAATCTGAATCACCGGCGGATATGAAGATAGGCGAAACGAGCGTTTCTATCGCCAATTTGTTAACAGGGGCAATGGAATGTTCCACATACTAATCACACGCGTACTTACGGTAGGCTAATGATTGAGTAGCGATGGATCTATAATTCGGTGAAAGACTGGCAGGCTTCACGGAGCCTATCATTCTAGTCAAGTATTATAAAATAACTACCAAATTACTATTGTCGGGGTTTGAGAGATGGAAAACTGAAAGTTATGAGGCTCTTCATAGTATATACAAACGATTGATTTGTGGCAGATTTTCACATGAGGATTCACGTTAAAAACCAGGCCTTGCTCATTACAGACAGACCAATTCTTCCATTTTGTGATGAAGAGACTGTATTTATCTTTAGGAGATAGGAAGGCAGTATAATGAAGTCTACCTACATCCAGCCAAGCACTTATGACTCAAATGCGAAAAGGTCATAAAAATTAGGTAGATAGAGAGACACAGATGCCGCCAGCTGTCCTCAATTCCACATAATTGGGATCGATCTGGGGGCCTCGCTACTAACTAAATTAGGTAAGCACCAACTTTGGGGCGGCATCCTTGTACCTGTACTTAGCTTAGGCATCATCGTTGAGCCATCGTCATCGCCTACATCACTCAGCCTGCTGAACAGGTATGAAGAATTGCAGCCTCAAAAGTACCTACCTGACAGCATCTAGAGCACCTCTACAACTACAGGTAACAGGTACTTCTAGCTCTCCCTGTAGCTCTACAATTGGCAGGCCTAAGTAACCTAACCTAGGTGCCTGCCTACCCGCTCGCTCTCTACGCTACTACCCCACTAAAACCAATTACTATCCGACTATCTTACCTCTTACCTGTCTTGGGCTTGCTGTGCCTACTACTCACCGACGACCGACCAACCAACACAGCCATCACCACCGTTGCCGTCGTCGTCGTCGTCTCCCTTCCTCCTCTCTACCCCTCTCATTCAGCATAGGCTATTCTTGCTCTATACGGGACGCCGACCTTGTGAAGCTTCGATCGCGAGCCTCTCCTCCCTCTTTCTCCCCGCTGTCTCCCCCTCTCCCTTCTCGCCATGGCAAACCAAACTCCGGCCGTTGTCATGGACAAGTATGTTTCACCGTCTCCCGCCCGCTGATGTGATGGCTTGATCCAGCATTGCCATAACAATATGCTAACAATTGCGTGTCAATTATAGCGGCACGGGCTTCTCCAAGCTCGGTAAGACGGAGCTCCCGCCCCTTCTCCTCTACCTTGGCTCTCCCGATGCTATCGACTTGCGCGCACGCCACTGTCCACCTCCGCTCGATCCTTTCCTGGCTATAGGCTAACGTAGCATTCCTTTTGTGCCGATTTACAGGTTTCGCCGGCAACGATTCCCCCTCTTTCGTCTTCCCTACGGCTATTGCTACCAAGGGTCCCGCTGCGGGTAGCGGCGGAACTGGCTCTGGCCGCCCAGCCGTTGCGAATAAGCCATCATTTCTTACGGGCGGTGCTGGTCCCACTGGTCATCTATCTATGAAGCGCGGCACGGAAGATCTGGATTTCTTTATCGGCGACGAGGCAATAGGCGCTTCGAATGGTCCAGGTATAGCTCTAGATATTCTCACGCCCCTCGTGCGGTGTATTTAGGGGCTCGCAGAGTTGACACGTGCGCATAGGTTACGGTCTGCATTATCCTATTCGCCATGGACAGATCGAAAATTGGGTATGCGTGTTGCCGGATATAGCTTCTTCGCTTTCTGGACGATTGCTGACATGTCATGTACATGTAGGACCACATGGAAAGATTCTGGTCAAACTCCATCTTTAAGTATCTTCGGGTCGAACCTGAAGACCATTATTTCCTCCTCACCGAACCGGTACGCAGACCTTAGACCGCACGCCGCTCACCAACCCGGGCTATGACACCGACCGCACGAATAATGTTACTGATTATAACTAGCCTCTTAACCCCCCTGAGAACCGCGAGAATACGGCTGAGATCTTTTTCGAGTCTTTCAATTGTGCTGGTCTCTACATCGCCGTTCAGGCCGTCCTCGCCCTCGCTGCCTCCTGGACATCGACTAAGGTGACTGATCGATCGTTGACCGGTACTGTTATTGATTCGGGCGACGGTGTCACCCACGTCATCCCTGTCGCCGAGGGCTACGTCATTGGCTCTTCCATCAAGTCTATCCCCATTGCCGGTCGAGACATCACGTACTTCGTGCAATCTCTACTTCGAGACCGAGGCGAGCCCGATAGCTCTTTGAAGACGGCACAGGAGATTAAAGAAGAACACTGCTACGTCTGTCCCGACATTGTGAAGGAGTTTTCTCGTTTCGACCGTGATCGTAGTCGGTTTCTTAAGCATGTCGTGTCTCAACCTAGCGGCCGCCAAGTCAGCGTGGATGTGGGCTATGAGCGATTCTTGGCCCCTGAAATCTTCTTCAACCCCGAAATCTACTCATCCGACTTCCTGACACCCCTACCCGTTGTTGTCGATGGTGTCATTCAATCGAGTCCGATCGATGTACGACGTGGACTTTACAAAAACATTGTGCTTTCCGGAGGTAGCACCTTATACAAGGATTTTGGTCGAAGGTTACAGCGAGACATCAAGCACTTGGTAGATGCACGCATTCGTGCTAGCGAAGTTCGCAGTGGCGGTGCAAGGAGTGGCGGATTGGAGGTGCAAGTTATTTCACATAAGCGGCAACGACACGGCCCGTGGTTCGGAGGAAGCTTGTTGGGCCAGACTCCTGAATTCAGGTCGTATTGTCATACTAAGGCTGAGGTGAGTACCAACAATCATTCATTCATTCATTCATGCATTTAATGATTTCGCCATATATACACCGCGCCCACCTGCAGATGGCTGACCAATCTTTCTTCTAGTACCAAGAATACGGGCCCAGTATCGTGCGAAGGTTTGCACTACTTGGTGGTCCCGGGGGTTCGTAATTTTAAGCAGAAAATCTTGATTTCGGTAAATGTGATGAATGCGTTGCTAGCCGTGATGTTTACCATGTATGTAGTTGAGGTGTTTATAGCTGTTGAAATAAAAATCATCAACGCACACAATGCCTACGCGGTAGATCTGCGCCCTATTACTAGATTTCGAAGTGAGCCTCTTGTAGAATTACCCACGCGTCGTGAGTGTTATAGACACTAGTTGATCGCGCTCTGCTCACATCGGGCGGTAAGACAAAGACTTAAGTATGTTCCAATATCAAATCCCTGATTGTCTCATAACTAAACTGTTTAACTTCTCCACCGTAGTTCGTACTATGATTTAATATTACAACTATTTTATCCAAGGCGGCATGCTCGACCACCATTTAATAATACAGATAGTCCACTTCATTGTCAATGACTCGACCTCCACCGTTTTCGTCGCCGCTTTTTTGGACTTGCTGAGTGTTAGGCTCACGCGAAGCTATATACATTCAATGTGTTTGATTCAGAGATGTGGGTGTATGTCCCAAATTTGCCGGTCCGACCCTCGCTATACGTAGAAATTACAATAGTTTCAGTTTGGAAGCCTTCACTGATTTAACGATATTAGTTCACAGCCGTCTGAGATCGATCCGATCCCTTCCGTTGAGTTGTTAGATTTGGGGTTTTCATGGCCAAGTTTTCTTTTTAAATAGTCGCTGTAGCCGTGTTTTCACCGTTGTCCGGCCGTCGTCCATGGAGGTGGCTTTTCGGCTCTTGATCCGTAGCAATGTGCCGGTGATACCGTCACCAGAGTCGTCAATTTCGTGCTCGCTTAACTCCACGGTGTGGCACCAGGGATGACAGCGCACCGAGGTCCTCACCGGCAGTTCCTGCAGCATGTCGGCAACCTGTGACGGAAGCAGATCACTTTGGTCCATGGCGGGGGGCAGATTCTCCCAAGAGAAGATTCCATAAAGCAGCCACCCGTCGGATTGCACGCAAACGACGCACACGCCCGGGTCGTCTGACACGGTCCTTATCCGCCAGCACCCCCAGAAGTGTCGCCGGCGGTAGCTCAGTAAGATCGAGTTACGCAGGTCCCAGTCCGTCTCCGGCTGCGCCGTGACGCTCGTCTCATCGAAGACCTCGAGCGAGAAGTCGATCTGCACGGATCCTACGCGGCTCGTTCGCACCATGGCTTCGAAGTCAGGACTCTCGCGACAGCAGATGTACTGCGCCTGCGGTAGCCGCGAGGCCTGCGACACGTCGATGTCCACCACGGTGTCGTAGAGCCATGGCTTGCGGCGCGCGAACAGGCTGGGGCCGTACTGCTCGAGCGAGACGAAGCGGATGTCCTTCTTCTGCCGCGCGTCGACGCAGTCCAACGGGAGGAAGTAACTCCCCTTTCGCGAGGCGTTGCCGCGCACCGTCCGGATCATGTCCGTAGTGCGCAACCCGCGACTTGTAATGCTATACTCGCCCCGTCCGTTCCACTCTAGCGCCGGCTTGACGAGGAATTGGCACGACTTGAACTCGTTCGGCGAACTGGCCCATAAACTCCGGAATGCGCGCTTGTCTTTCAGGGCCGCGGTCCACGCGAAAATAGACAGGTCGTTGCTTGATCGGATGATCTCCTCCTGAAGCCGTGTGAATGCCTTCTCGCCCTCGCCGTAGAGGAGCGGCATGTTGATGTCAAAGATACCCAGTAGACAATAGGCCATATCTTCGATACGCCGTGTCTGTCGGTTCGCGGCCCACGACATTCGCCGCCCTACGAGGACTTGGTCTAGCGAGCCGCCTTTCAGCACGCCTGTGTCAACGCCTGTTATCCAGGACAGGATGGGCGCCAGTTGCGCCTTGGACCCGAAACATTTCCAGTCGCGGTCGTAGAACTCCACGTGTTTCGGCGCGATGAGCTCTTGCAGTGTCCAACCCCTAGAAAACCATCTACACTTCCCCAGAGTCTGCCCGATGTGGTTGCGCATGTCCAATTCCTTCGATGTCAGGGGTGGTGGGTCGCTAAACGCCCTATCTTGCTCAGTGGCGGCCTCGCGAGACTCGAACGACGCGAGGACGACCTCCTCCGTGAGGTTGAAGGCCGCGTCCTGCGCGTAGTCGGATAGCCAGGCGTAGCAGGTGGTGGCATTCCGATACCACGCGAACATGGAATTGATGGCTTCCGACAGCTCGGCACTGCTCGACTTGTCGATGCAGCACGTGTCTACCCATGCGTAGTCAAGGCCCTGCTCCCGCGCAATTCTACATGTCGCGGCAATCTTCTCATAGCCGTCGAGCTGGGAGGCCGCGTCCCTGTTGTCCATGTCGCCAAGCGACACCTCCTGGTCCCCCCATGTGTGCGACAAGATGGCATAGGGAGGAATATCTTGAACAAAGTCCTCGAACGTTAGAGTCTCACAATGCAGGAGCCGCATAGCTGCAACCCCGATTCAAAGGCCGCTATGCGGGCTGGACCTGCGAAGCTGTGCGCGTTCCGAGTAGTCCCATTGAAAGTCGGCATAGCGTGCCGGATTCGAAATTCTAGCGAGCAGCCTCGCGAGCACCAATTGATCTCCAGTACACTAGCCGCGCGTCGTGGAATCCAGCGTCTCACGATTTACATGATCGCGCGGCGTCAGGGGTCTTGAATTGTGGCACCCTCCATTTACCGCATGTAGTATAGCATCGTAGATGTGTAAGCGAACAAGTACCGATTTCCAATTCAAGCTTTCCCTGCCGGCCGCCGCCCACCAATTCGATCCTTGTAAGAAAATTGCTATATCTGACGTAATATTAGCTGATGCTTGGCTATATATAGGATGAAAGGCTAGCTAGTTCCTTCGACTACCTACCTCAACCCACTCACTGGACCGACGAACATGAACACTCACTGGCCAGTTTCCTAGCTAAATTCACTATCTATATAGCTATGTAATAAAGTAACTTTCTAAGGTTAAAGATATTAGGCAAAACAAGATGGTTAGTCCATTCCCATTGAATATTACTTGTCAGAAAATCACCGGCAACTATATAGTTTGCGAACATTACTCCTAAATGTATACTCAATATCAGCGTATGTGATAGAATTGAAGGGAAGTGAAAGCAAGGATAAAGAATTCGATTATCTATGTTCATTGATTTCTATAACGCTAAAGTGGATGGTTCTTTTGTTAGCTGAGAAATCGGGCGAGTGTGCAGATTCGACTGTTTGCGCTTTCAATCACAGGTAGTAATTTGCCCGCCAACTTATAACGAAGAATACTTCCCAGCTCTTCCTAGGTTGGCCCAACTGACTCTCTGAATTGAACTTTCACAGCGCGTCTTTCCTTCACATCAGCATAGGTAGTTCGGTAGCCATTGATAGTCGTCCCCGCTCTCCATGCCTCGGATAGGCTATAGAGCACTTGCCAAGCATGTAGGAATAGTAGTTCCTGTTCTCTCCAAAATCCGTTAAGGGAAGAGACCAAACTTGACCGTTGCTGTATTTAATTATCAGAAGATACTACCGCAATCTACTAGAATGATGTTACTTCTAAGATTGCACTGGCGAGCCCTCTTAAAATTAAGATCTAGGCGAAGATCTTTGCAGTAATATTTCGGATATATCATGCATCAATGGCATGTATCTACTGGCTCATGGATTACCGCCCTTCTAGCTACTAAGCTCGAGTTCCTCGATGGTGAGAATGGGGCTGGGCAAGGATTCTTAGGCTCTCGGAAATATGATTCGTCTAATTCACGAACCTCTTGCATATACGACACGACACTTGCTTAAAAATTAATGCATTTAGCTACTTCTGACTTGTTAAAGCAGCTACATTGTTATATCCTTTCTGTGGTAAGAGCTCAATTGCCCTATCGGGCTCACATTCCCGGTAATTGCCACTTCATCAAGGTTGAATTCGTATTTTTCCTATAGTCTGAATATTGCACCCTGCCTCAAAGTAGTTCACTTTAAGGATGAAAGGTTGACCGAAGTAGCGTCAAGAGTAGTTACTTTAGAAATAAGCTACTCAGGTATATATGATTATAAAGACAATTCGGCAAGGTCATGCAAGTCTCAGCTGTAAATACCACTTTCCGGAACAGTGTTATCGTGTTTGCTGTTCTTCTTCGTCAATAATAAGTCAAGTCTTTTCCACAATAGGCACTTCGTATTGCAGAAATGGCGTGATCGTATAGAGACCCTGCACAATGCCTATATCAATCTTACCTTGGGAAATGCGTAGAACATACAGCTAATATCCCTTAATCACTCCATCTCTCCTTGCCCGAGGTTTATAACTGGCGTATGAATCAAATTTGAGCTATTCGTAGTAGAACCACTCAACATTTATAACCACTTATAGGACTTAGAGGACTTCCATCTGGTGTGCGCTGAGTCTCTGTCATCAGTGTATATACGAGGCGAGGCACAGGTACCCGCATTGAGATCGCGATGTTGGGGCTGTCGTCAGCCGATCTACCATCAACCCCGGTTGGTGGGCACAGTCCGCGTTAGGCACCAACAATACTTGTACTGCCACATTAACACTAAGAAAATCCGCGTACCTAGCGTCATAACCCTAGATGCTAGTTTTGCGGGATTGCCGCTCAACCAGTGATGTTCGATTATCTTGAAACCGAACATAAAGCAGCTTGAAGGATTATACCAACAACCGCATAGATCGGCTATAGCAGGAATGGTGGAATGATGTCCACTGCCTGGGTTAATGATCGACAGGAACTCAAATATTCATAGTTCAGGTACTAGAATCGTATTATGCTAACTATTTTCTCCTCCTCCATCTTTTGATCAAAACTTCAAGATACTTGGAGTGTGTGTTATAGTGCAGCATGTCGAAACATTGCTTGTCATGAGTCTGACTTATTTTATTTCGTTGTACATCCTAAAGTCTCTCAATACCAATAGCCGTCTATATTAGACACCATGCACTTAATCAAAGGCTTTCTGTTAGGATTCTTCACCATTGTGAGTCCAGCCAGTACTCCAAATGACCCTGCATGGCCCCTGAATAGAACTGCATTCTTCCCAAACGAAGCTCATTGCCTCAAAACATCACCATATGCTAACTTGACGTACAAGTATCTTATACTTATAGCAGTTCTACGATCACTAAGCTGGAAAGACCCTACTTCGATGTTTTTTCAACCGACACGCGCACACGTTCCGACCTACTCGGCGTATCGAATGCAGCAAGCTGTTCAACATGCGAAACTTGCTTCGTCATTAACGGGGGCTAAGCTTCGAGTCAATAGCCATAATTCCCCAGACTTGTGTATCGGTATCCCGTCGGTGCGAAGAGAGGGTGTTTCTTACCTTAAGTTGGCCCTCGGGTCACTGCAACAGGGGCTGAGCTTCGATGAACGAATGAGCTTGCGATTTGTTGTTCTTCTTGCGCATATAAATCAGACGGATCATCCCGATTATGGCCAGCCGTGGCTCACTGGCATGGCTGACGAAATTGTCTCGTATCAGGACGATGAAAATCGACTGAGACTGGCTGAAAAGATGGAGACCCAAAATCATGCAGTCAAATCAAAGTTTGACTATTCGATTGTGATGGAGGAATGCGCGAAGACGGAAGCACCTTACATCTTGATGATTGAAGACGATGTGGTATTTTTGGACGGCTGGCGACATCGGACGATAGCAGCTTTGAAAACTGCGACGGCCAAGTCTTGGGAAGTAGGACAAGCACATTGTGAGTTTATCTCTTGGCGCATCTGCATGAATTTTCTACAATTAAAATTGAGTTTACTAACTAAGTCAACTCGCGAAGTTCTATATCTCCGTCTATTTTATTATGAAGGCCTTTTAGGCTGGAACTCGGAATCATGGCCAACATACCTTGCGTCATCGCTTGCGGTCGCGACGATTGTATTCAGCGCTCTAGTAATGGCACGACGCTATGTGGCGCGCGTATGGCTAACTCAGACGGTTCTCTTACTTATCACGTTCGTCTTCACACCGCTCCTCATCATTCTTTTCTTTGTCGGTGGACGCAACTTCATGTTGCCGCAACCTACTGGAGTCCACGCCATGGACAAGTATGCGTGTTGCGGTCAGGGGCTTGTGTTTCCCAGGTCAACTGTAACGCAAGATCTGCTACCGTGGTTTCAGAAAAACAGATGGTCGATGATATCAACGGACAGTTTCATCGAAGAATACGCAGATATGACGGGTGCTCTTCGGTGGGCACTGACTCCGGTAGTTATGCAGCACGTTGGTGGGCAAAGCAGTCATAATGGGCGAAGGGGAGACACCTTTGAACCAAGTCGCCTATGGAACTATGGGTTTGAGGGGAACGATGCAGCTCAATTGGCAGGGGAACATGCACAAGCACAATATCAGTTGATAGAGGATCTAGACGTACAATCTACAACATAGCACCCTTACCACCTCGTATTTGATTTGCAAATAAGGTATCATGAACTGGCCAAGGATATGAGAACGCTGTTAGTAATGGTCGTGGTGTTTTTTTTTTTTTTTTTGGTAAGCAGGTAATCTAAACGATAGCCGATCATTCCAACCGTTGAGATGGCTATGGCGCTCTCTACTGTATTCTCTATATACTAATTGCGGTAATTACAATTTACAGGATTTGCGCCCGTGAAACTACTGTTTAGGCAACATCATTTCAGCTATGCGCTACATTTTGTGTATGCCTAAAGTGGATTCCTATGGGCGATTACTGATGGTTCCCGAGTTTGTGGTTACTAACTGTCTAGACTTTTTAGTGTTAGCGACCAGCTCTTCCATTTTCCTTGCATTCGACAGTTGAAATAGTACAGTGTGAGTAGTACTGTAGATGAGGAATCATACTGTATATTGTATTAAGGAACTAAGTCTAGGTACCATAGGTTAGGGTAATATATCTATTTATATAGTAGAATATATATAGGTCGAAGTATTAACTATTAGGATTATCTATCCTTACTTTTTTAATTTTAATATTCCTATTTAAATTATATATATTTTTAAAGTTATTATAAACCTTATTTTATAATTATTCTTTATTATATATAAAATTATATATAGTTTTTAAAGTATATATCTTTTTTTCTTTAATAAGGTAGGTTTTTAAATTTAATTTATTTAAATAGTTTTAATAATATTTTTAAAAGATATTTATCTTTACCTTTTTTATTTAAATTTATATTATATTAAACTTTTATTATAATTATTTTTTATTTAATTTTAAAATATTTAATAAATATTTATTATTTTTTAAAAAGTATTCTTTTTTATTATTTTAATTTAAATAAAATAAATAATAAATTATAATTTTAAATTATAATATATTTTTCTTTTATTTTTTTTAATTTAATAATAATAATAAAAAAAATATATTATTATTTATTTATTTATTAGTTTTTTATAATAAGTTTATTTAAAATATTAAATATTATAATTTTAAAATTATTTTTATTAATATTTAATATTTTTATAAAATATTTAAAAATATTTCTATTATTTATATTTAATATATAATTAAATTAATTTATTTAATTTTATTTATTATAAAAGGAAATAATTTATAAATAAATATATAATAATTTTTTTTACCTTTAATAAAGTTTAAAGTAGTTTAATATTAAAGGTAATTTTTTTTATAATTAAAACTATTATAAAAATACTTTAATATTTATTTTAAATATTTTTAAATTTAATAATAAATCTTTAAAATTTATTAAAGATTTAAATAATTTAAATAAAAGTAAATTTAATAATTTAAATAAACTTAATAATTATAATTATAATTAAAATAACTTTAATAACTTTTATAATTATATTATTAATATTTTTAAAGATTTTAATATATTTAAATATATAAATAAAATTATTAAATATATTTTTTTTATAATTTTTATTTTTATATATTTTTTTTAAAATAAAGGCTTTAATATTAATTATTTTACCTTTTTAAAGTATTTTTTTATAAAGTAATTTATTTAATTACTTTATAAATAATAATATTAATTATTTTTTATTATTTTTAATATTAATTAATTTATAAATAAATAAAAAGCTTAATAATATTAATATTTAAAGTATAAATTAATTAAATATTAATTAATAAAATATTTTAAAAAATAAAAGTTCTATTAAAATAAATTATATAAATCTTAAAGGAGGTATATATTTTATTAAACTAAAGTTAAAGATATTTATTTTTAAATTTATTTTATTTTAACTTTTTTTAATATATATAATTAAAGTTTTAATTTATTATAAAGTTTTTAATTAATAAAGAATAAAATTTAATAATTTTTCTATTTACTTTATAATTAAAGATTTAATATATTTTAAAAGGTAATAAATTTATCCTTTAAAAATAGCTTAATTAAATTATTAATTATTTATTTAAATATATAAATCTATTAAAATTTAATATTTCCTTTTTAAAAAGCTTTTTTATAAAAAGTTTATTAAATAAAAATATACTTTATTTTATTATAAAATTAAAAGTTTTTTATTATAATTATAACTTTTTAATTATTTTTATAAATAATAATAACTATTATTTATTTTTTATAAATATTTAACTTTAAAAATAAATATTTTAATTATATTATTTCCTTTATAGCTTATATTTAATTTATTAATTTTAATTTATATAAAAATAATATTATACTTTATTATTTTTTTAAGCTTTAATTAATTATATTATTATTAATATTAAAAATATACTTTATAATTAATTATTTAATTTATATATACTTAATTTAATTAATATTAATTTAATTTATTAAGTTTTATAATTTAT